>NW_022588293.1:0-18314 GCF_009834535.1 Camelus ferus | reverse complement strand
AACAGACTGAGAAACCAGAGTAAAAGATTCTCCTGCAACCCTTCCCTTGGTGCTAGATGGAACGTCTCCACATGCTCGTTCTGAGAGATAAGTTGTGAGTGAAAGCCGTACTTCACCTAGCTTGTTGGGAACACAAAGTTCTTTTCAGTTGCAAACTCACTCCTACTATATATGGGGAGGTACTAGCTCCAACTCTGTTTTACAGTGAAACTGCAGGAACTTCACACCGGCACTAGGAAACAGACTGAGAAACCAGAGTAAAGTTTCTCCTGCAAACCCGTTCCTTTGGTGCTAGATGAACGAACGTCTCTCCACTTGCTCAGTTCTGAGAGATTGTGTGTGTGAAAGCCGTACTTCACCTAGCTTGTTGGGAACACAAAGTTTTTTTTCAGTTGCAACTTCCATCAATACATATATCTGGTTGAGTACTAGCTCCAAACTCGGTTTACGTGAAAACTGCAGGAAATTCAAACCGGCACTAGGAAACAGACTGAGAAACCAGAGTAAAGTTTCTCCTGCAACCCGTTCCATTGGTGCAGATGAACGAACGTCTCCCACTTTCTCATTCTGAGAGATATGTGTGGTGGAAGCCGTCCTTCACTAAGCTTGTTGGGAACACAAAGTTTCTTTTCAGTTGCAACTCCACTCCATACATATATATGGGGAGGTACTAGCTCCAACTCTGATTTTACAGTGAAAAACTGCAGGAACTTCAAACCGGCACTAGGAAACAGACTGAGAAACCAGAGTAAAAGTTTCTCCTGCAACCCGTTCCCTTGGTGCTAAATGAACGAACGTCTCTCCACATGCTCAGTTCTGAGAGATAAGTGTGTGTGAAAGCCGTCCTTACACCTAGCTTGTTGGCAACACAAAGTTTCTATTCAGTTGCAAACTCCACTACATAAATATATATGGGGATGTACAAGCTCCATCTCGATTTTACAGTGAAACCTGCAGGAACTTCAAACCGGCACTAGGAAACAGACTGAGAAACCAGAGTAAAAGTTTCTCCTGCATACCGTTCCCTTGGTGCTAGATGAACGAACGTCTCTCAACTTACTCAGTTCTGAGAGAGATGTGTGTGTGGAAGCCGTACTTCAACTAGCTTGTTGGGAACACAAAGTTTCTTTTCCGTTGCAAACTCCACTCCATACATATATATGGGGAGGTACTAGCTCCAACCCTGTTTTACAGTGAAAACTGCAGGAACTTCAAACCGGCACTAGGAAACAGACTGAGAAACCAGAGTAAAAGTTTCTCCTTGCAACCCGTTCCCTTGGTACTAGATGAACGAACGTCTCTCCACTTGCTCAGTTCTGAGAGATATGTGTGTGTCGTAGCCGTCCTTCACCTAACTTGTTGGGAACACAAAGTTTCTTTTCAGTTGCAAACTCCACTCCATACATATATATGGGGAGGTACTAGCTCCAACTCGGTTTTACAGTGAAAACTGCAGGAACTTCAAACCGGCACTAGGAAACAGACTGAGAAACCAGAGTAAAAGATTCTCCTGCAACCCGTTCCCTTGGTGCTAGATGAACGAACGTCTCTCCACATGCTCAGTTCTGAGAGATAAGTGTGTGTGAAAGCCGTACTTCACCTAGCTTGTTGGGAACACAAAGTTTCTTTCAGTTGCAAAATCCACTCCATACATATATATGGGGAGGTACTAGCTCCAACTCTGTTTTACAGTGAAAACTGCAGGAACTTCAAACCGGCACTAGGAAACAGACTGAGAAACCAGAGTAAAAGTTTCTCCTGCAACCCTTTCCCTTGGTACTAGATGAACGAACGTCTCTCCACTTGCTCAGTTCTGAGAGATATGTGTGTGTGTAAGCCGTTCTTCACCTAGCTTGTTGGGAACACAAAGTTTCTTTTCAGTTGCAAACTCCACTCCATACATATATATGGGGAGGTACTAGCTCCAACTCGGTTTTACAGTGAAAACTGCAGGAACTTCAACCGGCACTAGGAAACAGACTGAGAAACCAGAGTAAAAGATTCTCCTGCAACCCGTTCCCTTGGTGCTAGATGAACGAACGTCTCTCCACATGCTCAGTTCTGAGAGATAAGTGTGTGTGAAAGCCGTACTTCACCTAGCTTGTTGGGAACACAAAGTTTCTTTTCAGTTGCAAACTCCACTACCATACATATATATGGGGAGGTACTAGCTCCAACTCGGTTTTACAGTGAAAACTGCAGGAACTTCAAACCGGCACTAGGAAACAGACTGAGAAACCAGAGTAAAAGTTTCTCCTGCAACCCGTTCCCTTTGGTGCTAGATGAACGAACGTCTCTCCACTTGCTCAGTTCTGAGAGATATGTGTGTGTGAAAGCCGTACTTCACCTAGCTTGTTGGGAACACAAAGTTTCTTTTCAGTTGCAAACTCCACTCCATACATATATATGGGGAGGTACTAGCTCCAACTCGGTTTTACAGTGAAAACTGCAGGAACTTCAAACCGGCACTAGGAAACAGACTGAGAAACCAGAGTAAAAGTTTCTCCTGCAACCCGTTCCCTTGTGCTAGATGAACGAACGTCTCTCCACATGCTCAGTTCTGAGAGATAAGTGTGTGTGAAAGCCGTCCTTCACCTAGCTTGTTGGGAACACAAAGTTTCTTTTCAGTTGCAAACTCCACTCCATACATATATATGGGGAGGTACTAGCTCCAACTCGGTTTTACAGTGAAAACTGCAGGAACTTCAAACCGGCACTAGGAAACAGACTGAGAAACCAGAGTAAAAGTTTCTCCTGCAACCCGTTCCCTTGGTGCTAGATGAACGAACGTCTCTCAACATGCTCAGTTCTGAGAGATAAGTGTGTGTGAAAGCCGTCCTTCACCTAGCTTGTTGGGAACACAAAGTTTCTTTCAGTTGCAAACTCCACTCCATACATATATATGGGGAGGTACTAGCTCCAACTCGGTTTTACAGTGAAAACTGCAGGAACTTCAAACCGGCACTAGGAAACAGACTGAGAAACCAGAGTAAAAGTTTCTCCTGCAACCCGTTCCCTTGTGCTAGATGAACGAACGTCTCTCCACATGCTCAGTTCTGAGAGATAAGTGTGTGTGAAAGCCGTCCTTCACCTAGCTTGTTGGGAACACAAAGTTTCTTTTCAGTTGCAAACTCCACTCCATACATATATATGGGGAGGTACTAGCTCCAACTCGGTTTTACAGTGAAAACTGCAGGAACTTCAAACCGGCACTAGGAAACAGACTGAGAAACCAGAGTAAAAGTTTCTCCTGCAACCCGTTCCCTTGGTGCTAGATGAACGAACGTCTCTCCACATGCTCAGTTCTGAGAGATAATGTGTGTGTGAAAGCCGTCCTTCACCTAGCTTGTTGGGAACACAAAGTTTCTTTTCAGTTGCAAACTCCACTCCATACATATATATGGGGAGGTACCTAGCTCCAACTCGGTTTTACAGTGAAAACTGCAGGAACTTCAAACCGGCACTAGGAAACAGACTGAGAAACCAGAGTAAAAGTTTCTCCTGCAACCCGTTCCCTTTGGTGCTAGATGAACGAACGTCTCTCCACATGCTCAGTTCTGAGAGATAATGTGTGTGTGAAAGCCGTCCTTCACCTAGCTTGTTGGGAACACAAAGTTTCTTTTCAGTTGCAAACTCCACTCCATACATATATATGGGGAGGGTACTAGCTCCAACTCGGTTTTACAGTGAAAACTGCAGGAACTTCAAACCGGCACTAGGAAACAGACTGAGAAACCAGAGTAAAAGTTTCTCCTGCAACCCGTTCCCTTTGTGCTAGATGAACGAACGTCTCTCCACATGCTCAGTTCTGAGAGATAAGTGTGTGTGAAAGCCGTCCTTCACCTAGCTTGTTGGGAACACAAAGTTTCTTTTCAGTTGCAAACTCCACTCCATACATATATATGGGGAGGTACTAGCTCCAACTCGGTTTTACAGTGAAAACTGCAGGAACTTCAAACCGGCACTAGGAAACAGACTGAGAAACCAGAGTAAAAGTTTCTCCTGCAACCCGTTCCCTTGGTGCTAGATGAACGAACGTCTCTCCACATGCTCAGTTCTGAGAGATAAGTGTGTGTGAAAGCCGTCCTTCACCTAGCTTGTTGGGAACACAAAGTTTCTTTTCAGTTGCAAACTCCACTCCATACATATATATGGGGAGGTACTAGCTCCAACTCGGTTTTACAGTGAAAACTGCAGGAACTTCAAACCGGCACTAGGAAACAGACTGAGAAACCAGAGTAAAAGTTTCTCCTGCAACCCGTTCCCTTTGTGCTAGATGAACGAACGTCTCTCCACATGCTCAGTTCTGAGAGATAAGTGTGTGTGAAAGCCGTCCTTCACCTAGCTTGTTGGGAACACAAAGTTTCTTTTCAGTTGCAAACTCCACTCCATACATATATATGGGGAGGTACTAGCTCCAACTCGGTTTTACAGTGAAAACTGCAGGAACTTCAAACCGGCACTAGGAAACAGACTGAGAAACCAGAGTAAAAGTTTCTCCTGCAACCCGTTCCCTTGGTGCTAGATGAACGAACGTCTCTCCACATGCTCAGTTCTGAGAGATAAGTGTGTGTGAAAGCCGTCCTTCACCTAGCTTGTTGGGAACACAAAGTTTCTTTTCAGTTGCAAACTCCACTCCATACATATATATGGGGAGGTACTAGCTCCAACTCGGTTTTACAGTGAAAACTGCAGGAACTTCAAACCGGCACTAGGAAACAGACTGAGAAACCAGAGTAAAAGTTTCTCCTGCAACCCGTTCCCTTGGTGCTAGATGAACGAACGTCTCTCCACATGCTCAGTTCTGAGAGATAAGTGTGTGTGAAAGCCGTCCTTCACCTAGCTTGTTGGGAACACAAAGTTTCTTTTCAGTTGCAAACTCCACTCCATACATATATATGGGGAGGTACTAGCTCCAACTCGGTTTTACAGTGAAAACTGCAGGAACTTCAAACCGGCACTAGGAAACAGACTGAGAAACCAGAGTAAAAGTTTCTCCTGCAACCCGTTCCCTTGGTGCTAGATGAACGAACGTCTCTCCACATGCTCAGTTCTGAGAGATAAGTGTGTGTGAAAGCCGTCCTTCACCTAGCTTGTTGGGAACACAAAGTTTCTTTTCAGTTGCAAACTCCACTCCATACATATATATGGGGAGGTACTAGCTCCAACTCGGTTTTACAGTGAAAACTGCAGGAACTTCAAACCGGCACTAGGAAACAGACTGAGAAACCAGAGTAAAAGTTTCTCCTGCAACCCGTTCCCTTGGTGCTAGATGAACGAACGTCTCTCCACATGCTCAGTTCTGAGAGATAAGTGTGTGTGAAAGCCGTCCTTCACCTAGCTTGTTGGGAACACAAAGTTTCTTTTCAGTTGCAAACTCCACTCCATACATATATATGGGGAGGTACTAGCTCCAACTCGGTTTTACAGTGAAAACTGCAGGAACTTCAAACCGGCACTAGGAAACAGACTGAGAAACCAGAGTAAAAGTTTCTCCTGCAACCCGTTCCCTTGGTGCTAGATGAACGAACGTCTCTCCACATGCTCAGTTCTGAGAGATAAGTGTGTGTGAAAGCCGTCCTTCACCTAGCTTGTTGGGAACACAAAGTTTCTTTTCAGTTGCAAACTCCACTCCATACATATATATGGGGAGGTACTAGCTCCAACTCGGTTTTACAGTGAAAACTGCAGGAACTTCAAACCGGCACTAGGAAACAGACTGAGAAACCAGAGTAAAAGTTTCTCCTGCAACCCGTTCCCTTGGTGCTAGATGAACGAACGTCTCTCCACATGCTCAGTTCTGAGAGATAAGTGTGTGTGAAAGCCGTCCTTCACCTAGCTTGTTGGGAACACAAAGTTTCTTTTCAGTTGCAAACTCCACTCCATACATATATATGGGGAGGTACTAGCTCCAACTCGGTTTTACAGTGAAAACTGCAGGAACTTCAAACCGGCACTAGGAAACAGACTGAGAAACCAGAGTAAAAGTTTCTCCTGCAACCCGTTCCCTTGGTGCTAGATGAACGAACGTCTCTCCACATGCTCAGTTCTGAGAGATAAGTGTGTGTGAAAGCCGTCCTTCACCTAGCTTGTTGGGAACACAAAGTTTCTTTTCAGTTGCAAACTCCACTCCATACATATATATGGGGAGGTACTAGCTCCAACTCGGTTTTACAGTGAAAACTGCAGGAACTTCAAACCGGCACTAGGAAACAGACTGAGAAACCAGAGTAAAAGTTTCTCCTGCAACCCGTTCCCTTTGTGCTAGATGAACGAACGTCTCTCCACATGCTCAGTTCTGAGAGATAAGTGTGTGTGAAAGCCGTCCTTCACCTAGCTTGTTGGGAACACAAAGTTTCTTTTCAGTTGCAAACTCCACTCCATACATATATATGGGGAGGTACTAGCTCCAACTCGGTTTTACAGTGAAAACTGCAGGAACTTCAAACCGGCACTAGGAAACAGACTGAGAAACCAGAGTAAAAGTTTCTCCTGCAACCCGTTCCCTTTGTGCTAGATGAACGAACGTCTCTCCACATGCTCAGTTCTGAGAGATAAGTGTGTGTGAAGCCGTCCTTCACCTAGCTTGTTGGGAACACAAAGTTTCTTTTCAGTTGCAAACTCCACTCCATACATATATATGGGGAGGTACTAGCTCCAACTCGGTTTTACAGTGAAAACTGCAGGAACTTCAAACCGGCACTAGGAAACAGACTGAGAAACCAGAGTAAAAGTTTCTCCTGCAACCCGTTCCCTTTGTGCTAGATGAACGAACGTCTCTCCACATGCTCAGTTCTGAGAGATAAGTGTGTGTGAAAGCCGTCCTTCACCTAGCTTGTTGGGAACACAAAGTTTCTTTTCAGTTGCAAACTCCACTCCATACATATATATGGGGAGGTACTAGCTCCAACTCGGTTTTACAGTGAAAACTGCAGGAACTTCAAACCGGCACTAGGAAACAGACTGAGAAACCAGAGTAAAAGTTTCTCCTGCAACCCGTTCCCTTTGTGCTAGATGAACGAACGTCTCTCCACATGCTCAGTTCTGAGAGATAAGTGTGTGTGAAAGCCGTCCTTCACCTAGCTTGTTGGGAACACAAAGTTTCTTTTCAGTTGCAAACTCCACTCCATACATATATATGGGGAGGTACTAGCTCCAACTCGGTTTTACAGTGAAAACTGCAGGAACTTCAAACCGGCACTAGGAAACAGACTGAGAAACCAGAGTAAAAGTTTCTCCTGCAACCCGTTCCCTTTGTGCTAGATGAACGAACGTCTCTCCACATGCTCAGTTCTGAGAGATAAGTGTGTGTGAAAGCCGTCCTTCACCTAGCTTGTTGGGAACACAAAGTTTCTTTTCAGTTGCAAACTCCACTCCATACATATATATGGGGAGGTACTAGCTCCAACTCGGTTTTACAGTGAAAACTGCAGGAACTTCAAACCGGCACTAGGAAACAGACTGAGAAACCAGAGTAAAAGTTTCTCCTGCAACCCGTTCCCTTTGTGCTAGATGAACGAACGTCTCTCCACATGCTCAGTTCTGAGAGATAAGTGTGTGTGAAAGCCGTCCTTCACCTAGCTTGTTGGGAACACAAAGTTTCTTTTCAGTTGCAAACTCCACTCCATACATATATATGGGGAGGTACTAGCTCCAACTCGGTTTTACAGTGAAAACTGCAGGAACTTCAAACCGGCACTAGGAAACAGACTGAGAAACCAGAGTAAAAGTTTCTCCTGCAACCCGTTCCCTTGGTGCTAGATGAACGAACGTCTCTCCACATGCTCAGTTCTGAGAGATAATGTGTGTGTGAAAGCCGTCCTTCACCTAGCTTGTTGGGAACACAAAGTTTCTTTTCAGTTGCAAACTCCACTCCATACATATATATGGGGAGGTACTAGCTCCAACTCGGTTTTACAGTGAAAACTGCAGGAACTTCAAACCGGCACTAGGAAACAGACTGAGAAACCAGAGTAAAAGTTTCTCCTGCAACCCGTTCCCTTGGTGCTAGATGAACGAACGTCTCTCCACATGCTCAGTTCTGAGAGATAAGTGTGTGTGAAAGCCGTCCTTCACCTAGCTTGTTGGGAACACAAAGTTTCTTTTCAGTTGCAAACTCCACTCCATACATATATATGGGGAGGTACTAGCTCCAACTCGGTTTTACAGTGAAAACTGCAGGAACTTCAAACCGGCACTAGGAAACAGACTGAGAAACCAGAGTAAAAGTTTCTCCTGCAACCCGTTCCCTTTGTGCTAGATGAACGAACGTCTCTCCACATGCTCAGTTCTGAGAGATAAGTGTGTGTGAAAGCCGTCCTTCACCTAGCTTGTTGGGAACACAAAGTTTCTTTTCAGTTGCAAACTCCACTCCATACATATATATGGGGAGGTACTAGCTCCAACTCGGTTTTACAGTGAAAACTGCAGGAACTTCAAACCGGCACTAGGAAACAGACTGAGAAACCAGAGTAAAAGTTTCTCCTGCAACCCGTTCCCTTTGTGCTAGATGAACGAACGTCTCTCCACATGCTCAGTTCTGAGAGATAAGTGTGTGTGAAAGCCGTCCTTCACCTAGCTTGTTGGGAACACAAAGTTTCTTTTCAGTTGCAAACTCCACTCCATACATATATATGGGGAGGTACTAGCTCCAACTCGGTTTTACAGTGAAAACTGCAGGAACTTCAAACCGGCACTAGGAAACAGACTGAGAAACCAGAGTAAAGTTTCTCCTGCAACCCGTTCCCTTTGTGCTAGATGAACGAACGTCTCTCCACATGCTCAGTTCTGAGAGATAAGTGTGTGTGAAAGCCGTCCTTCACCTAGCTTGTTGGGAACACAAAGTTTCTTTTCAGTTGCAAACTCCACTCCATACATATATATGGGGAGGTACTAGCTCCAACTCGGTTTTACAGTGAAAACTGCAGGAACTTCAAACCGGCACTAGGAAACAGACTGAGAAACCAGAGTAAAAGTTTCTCCTGCAACCCGTTCCCTTGGTGCTAGATGAACGAACGTCTCTCCACATGCTCAGTTCTGAGAGATAAGTGTGTGTGAAAGCCGTCCTTCACCTAGCTTGTTGGGAACACAAAGTTTCTTTTCAGTTGCAAACTCCACTCCATACATATATATGGGGAGGTACTAGCTCCAACTCGGTTTTACAGTGAAAACTGCAGGAACTTCAAACCGGCACTAGGAAACAGACTGAGAAACCAGAGTAAAAGTTTCTCCTGCAACCCGTTCCCTTGGTGCTAGATGAACGAACGTCTCTCCACATGCTCAGTTCTGAGAGATAAGTGTGTGTGAAAGCCGTCCTTCACCTAGCTTGTTGGGAACACAAAGTTTCTTTTCAGTTGCAAACTCCACTCCATACATATATATGGGGAGGTACTAGCTCCAACTCGGTTTTACAGTGAAAACTGCAGGAACTTCAAACCGGCACTAGGAAACAGACTGAGAAACCAGAGTAAAAGTTTCTCCTGCAACCCGTTCCCTTGGTGCTAGATGAACGAACGTCTCTCCACATGCTCAGTTCTGAGAGATAAGTGTGTGTGAAAGCCGTCCTTCACCTAGCTTGTTGGGAACACAAAGTTTCTTTTCAGTTGCAAACTCCACTCCATACATATATATGGGGAGGTACTAGCTCCAACTCGGTTTTACAGTGAAAACTGCAGGAACTTCAAACCGGCACTAGGAAACAGACTGAGAAACCAGAGTAAAAGTTTCTCCTGCAACCCGTTCCCTTGGTGCTAGATGAACGAACGTCTCTCCACATGCTCAGTTCTGAGAGATAAGTGTGTGTGAAAGCCGTCCTTCACCTAGCTTGTTGGGAACACAAAGTTTCTTTTCAGTTGCAAACTCCACTCCATACATATATATGGGGAGGTACTAGCTCCAACTCGGTTTTACAGTGAAAACTGCAGGAACTTCAAACCGGCACTAGGAAACAGACTGAGAAACCAGAGTAAAAGTTTCTCCTGCAACCCGTTCCCTTTGTGCTAGATGAACGAACGTCTCTCCACATGCTCAGTTCTGAGAGATAAGTGTGTGTGAAAGCCGTCCTTCACCTAGCTTGTTGGGAACACAAAGTTTCTTTTCAGTTGCAAACTCCACTCCATACATATATATGGGGAGGTACTAGCTCCAACTCGGTTTTACAGTGAAAACTGCAGGAACTTCAAACCGGCACTAGGAAACAGACTGAGAAACCAGAGTAAAAGTTTCTCCTGCAACCCGTTCCCTTTGTGCTAGATGAACGAACGTCTCTCCACATGCTCAGTTCTGAGAGATAAGTGTGTGTGAAAGCCGTCCTTCACCTAGCTTGTTGGGAACACAAAGTTTCTTTTCAGTTGCAAACTCCACTCCATACATATATATGGGGAGGTACTAGCTCCAACTCGGTTTTACAGTGAAAACTGCAGGAACTTCAAACCGGCACTAGGAAACAGACTGAGAAACCAGAGTAAAAGTTTCTCCTGCAACCCGTTCCCTTGGTGCTAGATGAACGAACGTCTCTCCACATGCTCAGTTCTGAGAGATAAGTGTGTGTGAAAGCCGTCCTTCACCTAGCTTGTTGGGAACACAAAGTTTCTTTTCAGTTGCAAACTCCACTCCATACATATATATGGGGAGGTACTAGCTCCAACTCGGTTTTACAGTGAAAACTGCAGGAACTTCAAACCGGCACTAGGAAACAGACTGAGAAACCAGAGTAAAAGTTTCTCCTGCAACCCGTTCCCTTTGTGCTAGATGAACGAACGTCTCTCCACATGCTCAGTTCTGAGAGATAAGTGTGTGTGAAAGCCGTCCTTCACCTAGCTTGTTGGGAACACAAAGTTTCTTTTCAGTTGCAAACTCCACTCCATACATATATATGGGGAGGTACTAGCTCCAACTCGGTTTTACAGTGAAAACTGCAGGAACTTCAAACCGGCACTAGGAAACAGACTGAGAAACCAGAGTAAAAGTTTCTCCTGCAACCCGTTCCCTTTGTGCTAGATGAACGAACGTCTCTCCACATGCTCAGTTCTGAGAGATAATGTGTGTGTGAAAGCCGTCCTTCACCTAGCTTGTTGGGAACACAAAGTTTCTTTTCAGTTGCAAACTCCACTCCATACATATATATGGGGAGGTACTAGCTCCAACTCGGTTTTACAGTGAAAACTGCAGGAACTTCAAACCGGCACTAGGAAACAGACTGAGAAACCAGAGTAAAAGTTTCTCCTGCAACCCGTTCCCTTGGTGCTAGATGAACGAACGTCTCTCCACATGCTCAGTTCTGAGAGATAAGTGTGTGTGAAAGCCGTCCTTCACCTAGCTTGTTGGGAACACAAAGTTTCTTTTCAGTTGCAAACTCCACTCCATACATATATATGGGGAGGTACTAGCTCCAACTCGGTTTTACAGTGAAAACTGCAGGAACTTCAAACCGGCACTAGGAAACAGACTGAGAAACCAGAGTAAAAGTTTCTCCTGCAACCCGTTCCCTTGGTGCTAGATGAACGAACGTCTCTCCACATGCTCAGTTCTGAGAGATAAGTGTGTGTGAAAGCCGTCCTTCACCTAGCTTGTTGGGAACACAAAGTTTCTTTTCAGTTGCAAACTCCACTCCATACATATATATGGGGAGGTACTAGCTCCAACTCGGTTTTACAGTGAAAACTGCAGGAACTTCAAACCGGCACTAGGAAACAGACTGAGAAACCAGAGTAAAAGTTTCTCCTGCAACCCGTTCCCTTGGTGCTAGATGAACGAACGTCTCTCCACATGCTCAGTTCTGAGAGATAAGTGTGTGTGAAAGCCGTCCTTCACCTAGCTTGTTGGGAACACAAAGTTTCTTTTCAGTTGCAAACTCCACTCCATACATATATATGGGGAGGTACTAGCTCCAACTCGGTTTTACAGTGAAAACTGCAGGAACTTCAAACCGGCACTAGGAAACAGACTGAGAAACCAGAGTAAAAGTTTCTCCTGCAACCCGTTCCCTTGGTGCTAGATGAACGAACGTCTCTCCACATGCTCAGTTCTGAGAGATAAGTGTGTGTGAAAGCCGTCCTTCACCTAGCTTGTTGGGAACACAAAGTTTCTTTTCAGTTGCAAACTCCACTCCATACATATATATGGGGAGGTACTAGCTCCAACTCGGTTTTACAGTGAAAACTGCAGGAACTTCAAACCGGCACTAGGAAACAGACTGAGAAACCAGAGTAAAAGTTTCTCCTGCAACCCGTTCCCTTGGTGCTAGATGAACGAACGTCTCTCCACATGCTCAGTTCTGAGAGATAAGTGTGTGTGAAAGCCGTCCTTCACCTAGCTTGTTGGGAACACAAAGTTTCTTTTCAGTTGCAAACTCCACTCCATACATATATATGGGGAGGTACTAGCTCCAACTCGGTTTTACAGTGAAAACTGCAGGAACTTCAAACCGGCACTAGGAAACAGACTGAGAAACCAGAGTAAAAGTTTCTCCTGCAACCCGTTCCCTTGGTGCTAGATGAACGAACGTCTCTCCACATGCTCAGTTCTGAGAGATAAGTGTGTGTGAAGCCGTCCTTCACCTAGCTTGTTGGGAACACAAAGTTTCTTTTCAGTTGCAAACTCCACTCCATACATATATATGGGGAGGTACTAGCTCCAACTCGGTTTTACAGTGAAAACTGCAGGAACTTCAAACCGGCACTAGGAAACAGACTGAGAAACCAGAGTAAAAGTTTCTCCTGCAACCCGTTCCCTTTGTGCTAGATGAACGAACGTCTCTCCACATGCTCAGTTCTGAGAGATAAGTGTGTGTGAAAGCCGTCCTTCACCTAGCTTGTTGGGAACACAAAGTTTCTTTTCAGTTGCAAACTCCACTCCATACATATATATGGGGAGGTACTAGCTCCAACTCGGTTTTACAGTGAAAACTGCAGGAACTTCAAACCGGCACTAGGAAACAGACTGAGAAACCAGAGTAAAAGTTTCTCCTGCAACCCGTTCCCTTGGTGCTAGATGAACGAACGTCTCTCCACATGCTCAGTTCTGAGAGATAAGTGTGTGTGAAAGCCGTCCTTCACCTAGCTTGTTGGGAACACAAAGTTTCTTTTCAGTTGCAAACTCCACTCCATACATATATATGGGGAGGTACTAGCTCCAACTCGGTTTTACAGTGAAAACTGCAGGAACTTCAAACCGGCACTAGGAAACAGACTGAGAAACCAGAGTAAAAGTTTCTCCTGCAACCCGTTCCCTTGGTGCTAGATGAACGAACGTCTCTCCACATGCTCAGTTCTGAGAGATAAGTGTGTGTGAAAGCCGTCCTTCACCTAGCTTGTTGGGAACACAAAGTTTCTTTTCAGTTGCAAACTCCACTCCATACATATATATGGGGAGGTACTAGCTCCAACTCGGTTTTACAGTGAAAACTGCAGGAACTTCAAACCGGCACTAGGAAACAGACTGAGAAACCAGAGTAAAAGATTCCTGCAACCCGTTCCCTTGGTGCTAGATGAACGAACGTCTCTCCACATGCTCAGTTCTGAGAGATAAGTGTGTGTGAAAGCCGTCCTTCACCTAGCTTGTTGGGAACACAAAGTTTCTTTTCAGTTGCAAACTCCACTCCATACATATATATGGGGAGGTACTAGCTCCAACTCGGTTTTACAGTGAAAACTGCAGGAACTTCAAACCGGCACTAGGAAACAGACTGAGAAACCAGAGTAAAAGTTTCTCCTGCAACCCGTTCCCTTTGTTGCTAGATGAACGAACGTCTCTCCACATGCTCAGTTCTGAGAGATATGTGTGTGTGAAGCCGTCCTTCACCTAGCTTGTTGGGAACACAAAGTTTCTTTTCAGTTGCAAACTCCACTCCATACATATATATGGGGAGGTACTAGCTCCAACTCGGTTTTACAGTGAAAACTGCAGGAACTTCAACCGGCACTAGGAAACAGACTGAGAAACCAGAGTAAAGTTTCTCCTGCAACCCGTTCCCTTGGTGCTAGATGAACGAACGTCTCTCCACATGCTCAGTTCTGAGAGATAAGTGTGTGTGAAAGCCGTCCTTCACCTAGCTTGTTGGGAACACAAAGTTTCTTTTCAGTTGCAAACTCCACTCCATACATATATATGGGGAGGTACTAGCTCCAACTCGGTTTTACAGTGAAAACTGCAGGAACTTCAAACCGGCACTAGGAAACAGACTGAGAAACCAGAGTAAAAGTTTCTCCTGCAACCCGTTCCCTTTGGTGCTAGATGAACGAACGTCTCTCCACATGCTCAGTTCTGAGAGATAAGTGTGTGTGAAAGCCGTCCTTCACCTAGCTTGTTGGGAACACAAAGTTTCTTTTCAGTTGCAAACTCCACTCCATACATATATATGGGGAGGTACTAGCTCCAACTCGGTTTTACAGTGAAAACTGCAGGAACTTCAAACCGGCACTAGGAAACAGACTGAGAAACCAGAGTAAAAGTTTCTCCTGCAACCCGTTCCCTTGGTGCTAGATGAACGAACGTCTCTCCACATGCTCAGTTCTGAGAGATAAGTGTGTGTGAAGCCGTCCTTCACCTAGCTTGTTGGGAACACAAAGTTTCTTTTCAGTTGCAAACTCCACTCCATACATATATATGGGGAGGTACTAGCTCCAACTCGGTTTTACAGTGAAAACTGCAGGAACTTCAAACCGGCACTAGGAAACAGACTGAGAAACCAGAGTAAAAGTTTCTCCTGCAACCCGTTCCCTTGGTGCTAGATGAACGAACGTCTCTCCACATGCTCAGTTCTGAGAGATAAGTGTGTGTGAAAGCCGTCCTTCACCTAGCTTGTTGGGAACACAAAGTTTCTTTTCAGTTGCAAACTCCACTCCATACATATATATGGGGAGGTACTAGCTCCAACTCGGTTTTACAGTGAAAACTGCAGGAACTTCAAACCGGCACTAGGAAACAGACTGAGAAACCAGAGTAAAAGTTCTCCTGCAACCCGTTCCCTTGGTGCTAGATGAACGAACGTCTCTCCACATGCTCAGTTCTGAGAGATAAGTGTGTGTGAAAGCCGTCCTTCACCTAGCTTGTTGGGAACACAAAGTTTCTTTTCAGTTGCAAACTCCACTCCATACATATATATGGGGAGGTACTAGCTCCAACTCGGTTTTACAGTGAAAACTGCAGGAACTTCAAACCGGCACTAGGAAACAGACTGAGAAACCAGAGTAAAAGATTTCTCCTGCAACCCGTTCCCTTGGTGCTAGATGAACGAACGTCTCTCCACATGCTCAGTTCTGAGAGATAAGTGTGTGTGAAAGCCGTCCTTCACCTAGCTTGTTGGGAACACAAAGTTTCTTTTCAGTTGCAAACTCCACTCCATACATATATATGGGGAGGTACTAGCTCCAACTCGGTTTTACAGTGAAAACTGCAGGAACTTCAAACCGGCACTAGGAAACAGACTGAGAAACCAGAGTAAAAGTTTCTCCTGCAACCCGTTCCCTTTGGTGCTAGATGAACGAACGTCTCTCCACATGCTCAGTTCTGAGAGATAAGTGTGTGTGAAAGCCGTCCTTCACCTAGCTTGTTGGGAACACAAAGTTTCTTTTCAGTTGCAAACTCCACTCCATACATATATATGGGGAGGTACTAGCTCCAACTCGGTTTTACAGTGAAAACTGCAGGAACTTCAAACCGGCACTAGGAAACAGACTGAGAAACCAGAGTAAAGTTTCTCCTGCAACCCGTTCCCTTGGTGCTAGATGAACGAACTCTCTCCACTTGCTCAGTTCTGAGAGATAATGTGTGTGGAAGCCGTCCTTCACCTAGCTTGTTGGGAACACAAAGTTTCTTTTCAGTTGCAAACTCCACTCCATACATATATATGGGGAGGTACTAGCTCCAACTCGGTTTTACAGTGAAAACTGCAGGAACTTCAAACCGGCACTAGGAAACAGACTGAGAAACCAGAGTAAAAGTTTCTCCTGCAACCCGTTCCCTTGGTGCTAGATGAACGAACGTCTCTCCACTTGCTCAGTTCTGAGAGATATGTGTGTGTGGAAGCCGTCCTTCACCTAGCTTGTTGGGAACACAAAGTTTCTTTTCAGTTGCAAACTCCACTCCATACATATATATGGGGAGGTACTAGCTCCAACTCGGTTTTACAGTGAAAACTGCAGGAACTTCAAACCGGCCCTAGGAAACAGACTGAGAAAACAGAGTAAAAGATTCCAATGCAAACCGTTCCCTTGGTGCTAGATGAACGAACGTCTCTCCACATGCTCAGTTCTGAGAGATAAGTGTGTGTGAAAGCCCTCCTTCACCTAGCTTGTTGGGAACACAAAGTTTCTTTTCAGTTGCAAACTCCATTCCATACATATATATGGGGAGGTACTAGCTCCAACTCGGTTTTACAGTGAAAACTGCAGGAACTTCAAACCGGCACTAGGAAACAGACTGAGAAACCAGAGTAAAAGTTTCTCCTGCAACCCGTTCCCTTGGTGCTAGATGAACGAACGTCTCTCCACTTGCTCAGTTCTGAGAGATAATGTGTGTGTGGAAGCCGTCCTTCACCTAGCTTGTTGGGAACACAAAGTTTCTTTTCAGTTGCAAACTCCACTCCATACATATATATGGGGAGGTACTAGCTCCAACTCGGTTTTACAGTGAAAACTGCAGGAACTTCAAACCGGCCCTAGGAAACAGACTGAGAAACCAGAGTAAAAGTTTCCAATGCAACCCGTTCCCTTGGTGCTAGATGAACGAACGTCTCTCCACATGCTCAGTTCTGAGAGATAAGTGTGTGTGAAAGCCGTCCTTCACCTAGATTGTTGGGAACACAAAGTTTCTTTTCAGTTGCAAACTACACTCCATACATATATATGGGTAGGTACTAGCTCCAACACGGTTTTACAGTGAAAAGTGCAGGAACTTCAACCCGGCACTAGGAAACAGACTGAGAATCCAGAGTAAAAGTTTCTCTTGCAACCCGATCCCTTGGTGCTAGATGAACGAACGTCTATCCACATGCTCAGTTCTGAGAGATAAGTGTGTGTGAAAGATGTCCTTCACCTAGCTTGATGGGAACACAAAATTTCTTTTCAGTTGCAAACTCCACTCCATACATATATACGGGGAGGTACTTGCTCCAGCTCGGTTTTACAGTGAAAACTGCAGGAAATTCAAACCGGCAGTAGGAAACAGACTGAGAAACCAGAGTAAAAGATTCTCCTGCAACCCGTTCCCGTGGTGCTAGTTGAACAAACGTTTCTCCACATGCTCAGTTCTGAGATATAAGTGTGTGTGAAAGCCGTCCTTCACCTAGCTTGTCAGGAACACAAAGATTCTTTTCAGTTGCAAACTCCACTCCATACATATATATGGGGAGGTACTAGCTCCAACTCGGTTTTACAGTGAAAACTGCAGGAACTTCAAACCGGCACTAGGAAACAGACTGAGAAACCAGAGTAAAAGTTTCTCCTGCAACCCGTTCCTTTGGTGCTAGATGAACGAACGTCTCTCCACTTGCTCAGTTCTGAGAGATATGTGTGTGTGAAAGCCGTCCTTCACCTAAGCTTGTTGGGAACACAAAGTTTCTTTTCAGTTGCAAACTCCACTCCATACATATATATGGGAGGTACTAGCTCAACTCGGTTTTACAGTGAAAACTGCAGGAACTTCAAACCGGCACTAGGAAACAGACTGAGAAACCAGAGTAAAAGTTCTCCTGCAACCCGTTCCCTTTGTGCTAGATGAACGAACGTCTCTCCACATGCTCAGTTCTGAGAGATAAGTGTGTGTGAAAGCCGTCCTTCACCTAGCTTGTTGGGAACACAAAGTTTCTTTTCAGTTGCAAACTCCACTCCATACATATATATGGGGAGGTTACTAGCTCCAACTCGGTTTTACAGTGAAAACTGCAGAAAACTTCAACAAAAACGGCACTAGGAACCGACTGAGAAACCAGAGTAAAGATTCCAATGCACCCGTTAACTGGTGTCACGTATGAACGAACGTCTCTCACATGCATAAGTTATGAGAGATAGTGTGTGTGAAAGAGTCTTCAACTAGATGTTGGGTCACCCCCACAGTTCTTTTCATTTGCAAACTCCACTCCCATACATATTATGGGTAGGTAGTAGATCCAACTAGGTTTTTACAGTAAAAACTGCAGGAATTTCAAAAACCGGCACTAGGGAAACAGACCGAGAAACAAGAGTAAAAGTTCCTCCTGCAAACCCGTTCCCTTGTGCTAGATGAAGAAATGCTCTCCACTGCTCAGTTTTGAGGGATAAGGTGTGTGACGCCGTCCCTTCAACTAGCTTGTATGGAACACAAGGTTTTTTTAGTTT
>NW_022588292.1:0-18325 GCF_009834535.1 Camelus ferus | reverse complement strand
TCCACATTCTAAGTTCTGAGAGATAGTATGGTGAAGCGTACTTCACCTCAGCTTGTGGGGAGCACAAAGATTCTTTTCAGTTGCAAAACTCCACTCCATAAATATATATGGGGTGGTACTAGCTCAATCGGTTTTACGTGAAAACTGCAAGAAACTTTACACCGGCATAGGAAAGGAAACAGACTGAGAAACCAGAGTAACATTTTCCCTCAAACCGTTCCTTGTGCTAGATGAACGAACGTCCTCCCCACCATGCTCATTTCTGAGAGATAAGTGTGTGCAAATGCCGTCCTTCACTGGTTGTTGGGAACACAAAGTTTCTCTTCATTTGCAAACTACACTCCATATATTTATAAGTGGAGGACCTAGCTCCAACACTGTTTTACAGTGAAAACTTCAGGAAATTCAAAACGGCACTACGAAACAGACTGAGAAAACACAGTAATGTTACACTTGCAAAGCGTTTCCATTGTGCTAACTGAGCGAACTTTTCTCCACAGCTTAGTTCTGAGAGATAAGTGTGTGTGGAAAGCTGTCCTTCACCTATCTTGTTTGGAATACAAATTTTCATTTCAGTTGCAAACTACACTTCATACATATAAAAGGGAAGGTACAAGCTCCAAGTCGGTTTTACAGTGAAAAATGCAGGAACTTCATACCAGCACTAGGAAACAGACTGAGAAACCAGAGAAAAATTTCCCCTGCAAAACGTTCCAATTGTGCTAGAGGAATGAACGTCTACCCACATGGTAATTTCTGAGAGTTAAGTGTGTGTGAAAGCCGTCCTTCAACTTGCTTGTTATGAAAACAAAGTTTCTTCACAGTAGCAATCTACTCTCCATACATATATATGGGGAGGTAGTAGTTCCAAATCGGTTTTACAGTGAAAACTGCAGGAACTTCAAACCGGCACTAGGAAACAGACTGAGAATCCAGAGTAAAAGTTTCTCCTGCAGAACGTTCCATTTTGTGCTAGATGAACGAACGTCTCTCCACATGCTCTTTTCTGAAATATATGTGTGTGTGAAAGCCGTCCTTCTCCTAGCTTGTTGGGAACACAAAGATTCTTTCAGTTGCAAACTACACTGCATACATATATGGGGAGGTATAATCTCCAACTCGGTTTTACAGTGAAAACTGCAGTAACTTCAATCAGGCTCTAGGAAACAGACTGAGAAACCAGAGAAACAGATTCCCCTGCCTCCCGTTCCCTTTGTGCTAGATGAACGAACGTCTCTCCACATGCTCAGTTCTAAGAGATAAGTGTGTCTGAAAGCCGCCCTTCACCAAGCTTGTTGGGAACACAAAGTTTCTTTTTAGTTGCAAACTACACTCCATACATATATATGGGGCGGTCCTGGCTCCAAATCGATTTTACAGTGAAAACTGCAGGAACTTCAAACCGGCACTAGGAAACATACCGGGAACTAGAGTAAATATTTTTTCTGCAAAACGTTCCATTTTGTGCTAGATGAACGAACGAATCCCCACATGCTCATTTCTGAGAGATAAGTGTGTGTGAAAGCCCTACTTCAGCTAGCTTGTTGGTAATACAAATTTTCATTTCAGTTGCATACTACACTTAATATATGTAAATGGGGATGTATTAGCTCTAACTCGGTTTTACAATGAAAAATGCAGGAAATTATTACAGGCACTAAGAAACAGACTGAGAAACCAGAGTAACAGTTTCCCCTGCAAACTGTTCCCTTTGTGCAAGATGAATGAACGTCTCTCCACATGCTCATTTCTGAGAGATAAGTATGTGCAAATGCCGTCCTTCAACTAGCTTGTTGGGAACACAAAGTTTCTCTTCAGTTGCAAACTACACTCCATACATTTATATGGGGAGGACCTAGCTCCAACACTGTTTTACAGTGAAAACTGCAGGAACTTCAAAACGGCACTAGGAAACAGACTGAGGAACCAGAGTAAATGTTACACTTTCAAAGCGTTTCCATTGTGCTAGATGAACGAAGTTTTCTCCACATGCTCAGTTCTGAGAGATAAGTGTGTGTGAAAGCCGTCCTTCACCTAGCATGTTGGGAATACAAATTTTCATTTCAGTTGCAAACTACACTCCATACATATATATGGGGAGGTAATAGCTCAAATCGATTTTACAGTGAAAACTGCAGGAACTTCAATAAAGCACTAGGAAACAGCCTGAGAAAGCTTAGTAAAATATCCCCTTCAACCCGTTCCCTTTGTGCAAGATGAACGAACGTCTCTCCACATGCTCAGTTCTGAGATATAAGTGTTTTTGAAAGCCATCCTTCACCTAGCTTGCTGGAAACACAATGTTATTTTCAGATGCAAAATACACTCCATAAATATACATGCGGAGGTACTAGCTCAAATCGGTTTTACAGTGAAAATAGCAGGAATTTCAATCCGGCACTAGGAAACAGACTGAGAATGCTGAGTAAAATTTTCCCTTCAACCCGTTCCCTTTGTGCTAGATGAACGAACGTCTATCCACATGCTCAGTTCTCAGAGATAAGTGTGTGTGAAAGCAGTCCATCACCAAGCTTGTTGGGAACACAAATTTTCCTTTAAGTTGCAATCTACACTCTATAACTATATGGGGATGTATAAGCTCCATCTCGGTTTTACAGTGAAAACTGCAGGAACTTCATACCGGCACTAGGAAACAGATTGAGAAACCATAGTAAAAGTTTCCCTGCAAACCTTTCCCTTTGTGCTAGGTGAACGAACGTCTCTCCACATGCTCAAGTCTGAGAGATAAGTGTGTGTGAAAGCCGTCCTTCAAATATCTTGTTGGGAACACAAAGATTCTTCTCGGTTGCAAAATACACTCCATATATATATATGGGTTGGGACTAGCTCCAACACGGATTTACAGAGAAAACTGCAGGAACTTCCAACCGACACTAGGAAACACACTGAGAAACCAGTGTAAAATGTTCAACTGCCACCCGTTCCCTTTGTGCTAGATGAATGAACGTCTCTCCAGATGCTAAGATCTGAGAGATAAGTTTGTGTTGAAGCCGTCCTTCACCTAGCTAGTTGGGAACACAAAGATACTTCTAAGTTGCAAACTACACTCCGTAAATATATATGGGTAGGTACTAGCTCCAACTAGGTTTTACAGAGAAATCTGCAGGAACATCCAACCCACACTAGGAAACACACTGAGAAACCAGAGTCAAATGTTCCCCTGCAACCCGTTCCCTTTGTGCTAGATGAATGAACGTCTCTCCAGATGCTCTGTTCTGAGAGATAAATGTGTGTGAAATCAGTCCTTCACCTAGCTTTTTGGGAACACATAGTTTCTATTTATTTGCAAACAACAATCCATACATATATAAGGGGAGGTACTAGCTCCAACTCGGGTTTAGATTGAAAACTGCAGGAACTTCAAACCGGCAGTAGGAAACAGAATGAGAAACCAGGGAATAATTCCTCCTGCAACCCGTTCCATTTGTGCTAAATGAATGAACCTCTCTCCACATGCTCAGGTCTGAGAAATAAGTGTGTGTGAAAGCAGGCCTTCAACTAGCTTGTTGGGAACACAAAGTTTCTTTTCATTTGCCATCTACACTCCATAAATATAGATGGGGAGGTACTAGCTCCAAATCGGTTTTACAATGAAAACTGCAGGAACTTCAAACCGGCACTAGGAAACATTCTCAAAACCCAGAATAAAAGTTTCTCCTGTAAACCGTTTCCTTTTTCCTAGGTGAATGAACGTCTCTCCACATGCTCATTTCTGAGAGATATATGTGTGTGAAAGCCGAACTTCACCTAGCTTGTTGGGAACACAATGATTCCTTTAAGTTGCAATCTACAATCCATACATATATATGGTTAGGTACTAGCTCCAACCCGGTTTTACAGTGAAAACTGCAGGAACTTCAAACCGGCACAAAGAAACCGACTAAGAACCCAGAGAATCAGTTTACCATGCAACCTATTCCTTTTTGCTAGGTGAACGAACGTCTCTCCACATGCTCAGTTCAGAAAGAAAAGTGTGGGTGAAAACCTTCCTTCCCCTAGCTTGTTGGAAACACAAAGTTTCTTTTCAGTTGCAAATTACACTCCATGCATATATATGGGGTGGTTCTAGCTCCAATTTGGTTCTACAGAGAAAACTTCAGGAACTTCCAACCGACACTAGGAAACACACTGAGAATCCAGAGAAAAATGTTCCCCTGCCACCCGTTCCCTTTGTGCTAGATGAATGAACGTCTCTCCACATGCTCAGATCTGAGAGATAAGTGTGTGTGAAAGCCGTTCTTAAACTAGCTTCTTGGGAACACAAAGATTGAATTCATTTGCAAACCACAATCCATATATATATAAGGGGAGGTACTAGCTCCAACTCGGGTTTACAGTGAAAACTGCAGGAACTTCAAACCGGCACTAGGAAACAGATTGAAAAACCAGAGAATATTTTCCCCTGCAACCTGTTTCTTTTGTGCTAGATGAATGAACGTCTCTCCACATGCTCAATTCTGAGAGGAAAGTGTGTGTGAAATGCGTCCTTCACTTTCCTTGTCGGGAACACAAAGTTTCTTTTCAGTTGCAAACTACACTCCATACATATATATGGGGAGGTAATAGCTCAAATCGATTTTACAGTGAAAACTGCAGGAACTTCAATAAGGCACTAGGAAACAGAATGAGAAAGCTTAGTAAAATTTCACTGCAACCCGTTGCCTTTGTGATAGATGAACGACCGTCTCTCCACATGATCAGTTCTGAGAGATGAGTGTGTGTGGAAGCCGTCCTTCATATAGCTTGTTGGGAAAACAAAGTTTCTTTCCAGTTGCAAACTACACTCCATATATATATATAGGTAGGTACTAGCTCCAACTCGGTTTTATAGTGAAAACTGCAAGAACTTCAAACTGGCACTAGGAAACAGACTGAGAAACCAGAGTAAAAGTTTCTCCTGCAACCCGTTCCCTTCACGCTAGGTGAACGAAAGTCTCTCCACATGTTCAGTTCTGAGAGATATGTGTGTTTGAAAGCCGTCCTTCACCTAGCTTGCTGGGAACACAAACTTTTTTTCAGATGCATAACACACTGCATACTTATACATGCGGAGGTACTAGCTCAAATCGGTTTTACAGTGAAAATAACAGGAATTTCAATTCGGCACTAGGAAACAGAGTGAGAATGCTGAGTAAAATTTTCCCTTCAACCCGTTCCCTTTGTGCTAGATGAACGAACGTCTATCCACATGCTCAGTTCTCAGAGATAAGTGTCTGTGAAAGCAGACCATCACCAATCTTGTTGGGAACACAAAGTTTCTTTTAAGTTGCAAACTACAATCCATATATATATGGGTTTGTATAAGCTCCAACTCGGTTTTACAGTGAAAACTGCAGGAAATTCATACCGGCACTAAGAAACAAATTGAGAAACCAGAGTAAAAGTTTCCCTGCAAACCATTCCCTTTGTGCTAGGTGAACGAACTTTTATCCACATGCTCAGGTCCGAGGGATAAGTGTGTGTGAAAGCCGTCCTTCACCTATCTTGTTGGGATCACAAAATTCTTCTCAGTTGCAAACTACACTCCATATATATATATGGGTAGGTACTAGCTCCAACTCGATTTTACAGAGAAAACTGCAGGAACTTCCAACCGACACTAGGAAACACACTGAGAAACCAGAGTAAAATGTTCCCCTTCCACCCATTCACTTTGTGCTAGATGAATGAACGTCTCTCCAGATGCTCAGATCTGAGAGATAAGTGTGTGTGAAAGCCGTCCTTCACCTACCTAGATGGGAACACAAAGATTCTATTCAGTTGCAAACCACAAACCGTATATATATAAGGGGAGTTACTAGTTCCAACTCGGGTTTACAGTGAAAACTGCAGGAAATTCAAACCAGCACTAGGAAACAGATTGAAAAACCAGAGAATATTTTCCCCTGCAACCTGTTTCTTTTGTGCTAGATGAATGAACGTCTCTCCACATGCTCAATTCTGAGAGGAAAGTGTGTGTGAAAGACGTCCTTCACTTTCCTTGTCGGGAACACAAAGTGTCTATTCAGTTGCAAACTACACTCCATACATATATATGGGGAGGTAATAGCTCAAATCGATTTTACAGTGAAAACTGCAGGAACTTCAATAAGGCACTAGGAAACAGAATGAGAAAGCTTAGTAAAATTTCACTGCAACCCGTTCCCTTTGTGATAGATGAACGAACGTCTCTCCACATGATCAGTTCTGAGAGATGAGTGTGTGTGAAAGCCGTCCTTCATATAGCTTGTTGGGAAAAAAAAGTTTCTTTCCAGTTGCAAACTACACTCCATATATATATATAGGTAGGTACTAGCTCCAACTCGGTTTTATAGTGAAAACTGCAAGATCTTCAAACTGGCACTAGGAAACAGACTGAGAAACCAGAGTAAAAGTTTCTCCTGCAACCCGTTCCTTTTGCGCTAGGTGAACGAAAGTCTCTCCACATGTTCAGTTCTGAGAGATATGTGTGTTTGAAAGCCGTCCTTCACCTAGCTTGCTGGGAACACAAACTTTTTTTCAGATGCATAACACACTGCATACTTATACATGCGGAGGTACTAGCTCAAATCGGTTTTACAGTGAAAATAACAGGAATTTCAATTCGGCACTAGGAAACAGAGTGAGAATGCTGAGTAAAATTTTCCCTTCAACCCGTTCCCTTTGTGCTAGATGAACGAACGTCTATCCACATGCTCAGTTCTCAGAGATAAGTGTCTGTGAAAGCAGACCATCACCAATCTTGTTGGGAACACAAAGTTTCTTTAAGTTGCAAACTACAATCCATATATATATGGGTTTGTATAAGCTCCAACTCGGTTTTACAGTGAAAACTGCAGGAAATTCATACCGGCACTAAGAAACAAATTGAGAAACCAGAGTAAAAGTTTCCCTGCAAACCATTCCCTTTGTGCTAGGTGAACGAACTTCTATCCACATGCTCAGGTCCGAGGGATAAGTGTGTGTGAAAGCCGTCCTTCACCTATCTTGTTGGGATCACAAAATTCTTCTCAGTTGCAAACTACCCTCCATATATATATGTGGGTAGGTACTAGCTCCAACTCGATTTTACAGAGAAAACTGCAGGAACTTCCAACCGACACTAGGAAACACACTGAGAAACCAGAGTAAACTGTTCCCCTTCCACCCGTTCACTTTGTGCTAGATGAATGAACGTCTCTCCAGATGCTCAGATCTGAGAGATAAGTGTGTGTGAAAGCCGTCCTTCACCTAGCTAGATGGGAACACAAAGATTCTATTCAGTTGCAAACCACAAACCGTATATATATAAGGGGAGTTACTAGTTCCAACTCGGGTTTACGGTGAAAACTGCAGGAAATTCAAACCAGCACTAGGAAACAGATTGAGACACAGAGAATAGTTTCTCCTGCAACCCGTTCCATTTGTGCTAGATGAATGAAAGTCACTCCACATGCTCAGATCTGAGAAGTACGTGTATGTGAAAGGCTTCCTTCAACTAGCTTGTCGGGAACACAAAGTGTCTATTCAGTTGCAAACTACACTCCATAAATATATATGGGGATGTAATAGCTCAAATCGATTTTACAGTGAAAATTGCAGGAACTTCAATAAGGCACTAGGAAACAGCCTGAGAAAGCTGAGTAAAATTTCCCCTGCAACCCATTCCCTTTGTGCTAGAAGAACGAACGTCTATCCTCTTGCTCAGTTCTGAGAGATAAGTGGGTGTGAAAGCCGTCCTTCACCTAGCTTGTTGGGAACACAAAGTTTATTTACAGTTGCAAACTACACTAAATATATATATATGGGGAGGTATTAGCTCCAACTTGGTTTTACAGTGAAAACTGCAGGAACTTCAAACCGTCACTAGGAAATAGAATCAGAACTCAGAGTAAAAGTTTTTCCTGCAACCCGTTCCGTTTGTGCTAGGTGAACGAACGTCACTCTGCATGCTGAGTTCTGAGAGATAAGTGAGTGTGAAAGCCGTCCTTCACCTAGCTTGTTGGGAACACAAAGTTTCTTTTCAGTTGCTAAATACACTCCATTCATATATATGGGGCTGTACTAGCTCAAATCGGTTTTACAGTGAAAACTACAGGAACATCAACCTGGCACTAGGAAACGGACTGAGAAAGCTGGGTAAAATTTCCGCTTCGACCTGTTCCCTTTGTGCTAGATTAACGAACGTCTCTCCACATGCTCAGTTCTAAGAGATAAGTGTGTGTGAAATCCATCCTTCACCTAGCTTGTTGGGAACACAAAGATTCTTTCAGTTGCATACTACACTGCATACATATATGGGGAGGATTAATCTCCAACTCGGTTTAACATTGAAAACTGCAGGAACTTCAAACCGGCTCTAGGAAACAGACTGAGTAACCAGAGTAACAGTTTCTCCTGCTACCCGTTCCCATTTGGTAGATGAACGAACGTCTCTCCACATGCTCACTTCTGAGAGATAAGTGTGTGTGAAAGCCGTTCTTCACCAAGCTTGTTGGGAACACAAAGTTTCTTTCCAGTTGCAAACTACACTAAATACATATATATGGGGAGGTACAAGCTCCAACTCGGTTTTACAGTGAAAACTGCAGGAACTTCAAACCGGCACAAGAAACTGACTGAGAAATCAGAGAGCAAGTTTCGCCTTCCACCCGTTCCCTTTGTGCTAGATGAACGAACGTCTCTCCACATGCTCAGTTCTCAGAGATAAGTGTGTGTGAATGCAGTCCATCACCAAACTTGTTGGGAACACAAAGTTTCTTTTAAGTTGCAAACTACAATCCATATAATTATGGGTTTGTATAAGCTCCAACTCGGTTTTACAATGAAAACTGCAGGAAATTCAAACCGGCACTAAGAAACAGATTGAGAAACCAGAGTAAAAGTTTCCCTGCAAACCATTCCCTTTGTGCTGGGTGAACGAACGTCTCTCCACATGCTCAGTTCTGAAAGACAAGTGTGTGTGAATGCCGTCCTTCACCTAGCTTGTTGAGAACGCAAAGTTTCTTTACAGTTGCAAACTACAATCCCTATATATATATGGGGTGGTTCTAGTTCCAACTCGGTTTTACAGAGAAAACTGCAGGAAATTCAAACCGGCAATAGGAAACTGATTGAGAAACCAGAGAATAGTTTCTCCTGCAACCCGTTTCCTTTGTGCTAGATGAATGAACGTCTCTCCACATGCTCAGTTCTGAGAGGTACGTGTGTGTGAAAGGCGTCCTTCACCTAACTTTCGGGAACACCAAGTGTCTTTTCA
The DNA here is from genome assembly GCF_009834535.1 of Camelus ferus. Classification (NCBI taxonomy): domain Eukaryota; kingdom Metazoa; phylum Chordata; class Mammalia; order Artiodactyla; family Camelidae; genus Camelus; species Camelus ferus. The sequence continues at coordinate 9,087 of NW_022588292.1, read as the reverse complement.
GTTGCAAACTACACTCCATACATATATATGGGGAGATAAGTGCTGAAACCGATTTTATAATGAAAACTGCAGGAACTTCAATAAGGCACTAGGAAACAGCCTGAGAAAGCTGAGTAAAATTTCCCCTGCAACCCGTTCTTTTTGTGCTAGATGAACGAAAGTCTCTCCACATGCTCATTTCTTAGAGATAAGTGGGTGTGAAAGCCGTCCTTCACCTAGCTTGTTGGGAACACTAAGTTTCTTTCCAGTTGCAAACTACACTAAATACATATATATGGGGAGGTACTAGCTCCAACTCGATTTTACAGTGAAAACTGCAGGAACTTCAAACCGGCACTAGGAAACTGACTGAGAAGTCAAGAGCACTTTCGCCTTCCACACGTTCCCTTTGTGCTAGATGAACGAACGTCTCTCCATATGCTCAGTTCTGAGAGATAAATGTGTGTGAAAGCCAACATTCACACAGCTTGTTGAGAACGCAAAGTTTCTTTTAAGTGGCAAACTACACTCCGTACATATATATGGGGTGGAACTAGCTCCAAATGGGTTTTACAGTGAAAACTGTAGGAACTTCAAAACGGCACTAGGAAAAAGACTGAGAAAACAGAGTAAAAATTACTCCTGAAACCGGTTTCTATATGCTAGATGAACGAACGTCTCTCCACATGCTCAGTTCTGAAAGATAATTTGGGTGAAAGCCGTGCTTCAACTAGCTTGTTGGAAACACAAAGTTTCTTTCCAATTGCTAAGTACACTCCATACATATATATGGGGAGGTACTAGCTCCAAATCGATTTTATAGTGAAAACTGCAGGAACTTCAAACTGGCACTATGAAACAGACTGAGAATCCAGAGTAAAAGTTTCTCCTGCAACCCGTTCCTTTTGTGCTAGGTGAACGAATGTCTTTCCACATGCTCAGTTCTGAGAGATAAGTGTGTGTGAAAGCCGTCCTTCACCTAGCTTGTTGGGAACACAAAGTTTCTTTTCAGTTGCAAATTACACTCCATAAATATATATGGGTATGTACAAGCTCAAAATCGCTTTTACAGTGAAAACTGCAGGAACATCAAACCGGCACTAGGAAACTGACTGACAAACCAGAGAACAAGTTTCCTGCATCCAGTTCCCTTTGTGGTACATGAACGAACATCTCTCCACATGCTCAGTTCTGAGAGATAAGTGCATGTGAAAGCCATTCTTCACACAGCTTATTGGGAATGCAAAGTTTCTTTTAAGTTGCAAACAACACTCCGTAAATATATATAGGCTGGTACTAGCTCCAAATGGGTTTTACAGTGAAAACTGTAGGAACTTAAATACGGCCCTAGGAAAAAACTGAGAAAACAGAGTAAAAGTTTCTCCTGAAACCGGTTTCCTTTTTGCTAGATGAACGAATGTCTCTCCACATGCTCAGGTCTGAAAGATAATTTTGGATTAAAGCCGTGCTTCATTAGCTTGTTGGAAACTCAAAGTTTCTTTCCAGTTGCAAACTACACTCCATACATATATATGGGGAGGTACAAGCTCCAACTCGGTTTTATAGAGAAAACTGCAGGAATTTCAAACTGGCACTATGAAACAGACTGAGAAACAAGAGTAAAAGTTTCTCCTGCAATCCGTTCCTTTGTGCTAGGTGAACAAAAGTCTCTCCAAATGCTCAGTTCTCAGAGATAAGTGTGTGTGAAAGCCGTCCTTCAACTAGCTTGCTGGGAACACAAAGATTCTTTTCAGTTGCAAAATACACTCCATATATATACATGCGGAGGTACTAGCTCAAATCGGTTTTACAGTGAATATAGCAGGAATTTTAATACGGCACTAGGAAACAGACTGAGAATGCTGAGTAAAATTTTCCCTTCAACCCGTTCCCTTTGTGCTGGATGAACGAAATTCTATCCACATGCTCAGTCCTGAGAGATAAGTGTGTGTGAAAGCAGTCCATCACCAAGCTTGTTGGGAACACAACGTTTCTTTTAAGTTGCAAACTACACTCCATAAATATATGGGAGGGTATAAGTTCCAACTCGGTTTTACAGTGAAAACTGCAGGAAATTCAAACCGGCACTAGGAAACAGATTGAGAAACCAGAGTAAAAGTTTCCCTGCAAACCGTTCCATTTGTGCTAGGTGAACGAACGTCTCTCCACATGCTCAGTTCTGAGAGAAAATTTAGTGTGAAAGCCGTCCTTCACCTAGCTAGTTGGGAACACAAAGATTCTTCTCAGTTGCAAACTACACTCCTTACATCTATATGGGTAGGTTCTAGCCCCAACTCGGTTTTACAGAGAAAACTGCAGGAACTTCCATCCGACACTAGGAAACACACTGAGAAACCAGAAAAAAATGTTCCCCTGCAAAACGTTCCCGTTGTGCTAGATGAATGACCGTCTATTCAGATGCTCAAATCTGAGAGATAATTGTGTGTGAAAGACGTCCTTCAACTAGCTTATTGGGAACACAAAGATTCTATTCAGTTGCAAACCACAATCCATATATATATAAGGGGAGGTACTAGCTCCAACTCGGGTTTACATTGAAACCTGCAGGAACTTCAAACCGGCACTAGGAAACAGATTGGAAAACCAGAGAATATTTTCACCTGCAACCCGTTCCCTTTGTGCTAGATGAATGAAAGTCTTTCCACATGCTCAGTTCTGAGAGGTAAGTGTGTGTGAAAAGCGTCCTTCAACTACCTTGTCGGGAACACATAGTTTCTTTTACGTTGCAAACTACACTCCATACATATATATGGGGAGGCACAAGCTCATTTCGTTTTTACAGTGAAAACTGCAGGAACTTCAATATGGCACAAAGAAACAGACGGAGAAAGCTTAGTAAAATTTCACCTGCAACCCTTTCAATTTGTGCTAGATGAAAGAACGTCTCTCCACGTGCTCAGTTCTGAGAGAAAAGTGGGTGTGAAAGCCGTACTTCACCAAGCTTGTTGGGAACACACAGTTTCTTTTCTGTTGCAAACTACACTAAATATATACATATGGGGAGGTACTAGCTCTAACACGGTTTTACAGTGAAAATTACAGGAACTTCAAACCAGCACTAGGAAACAGACTCAGAACCCAGAGTAATAGTTTCTCCTGCAATCCGTTCCGTTTTTGCTAGGTGAACGAACGTCACTCCGCATGCTAAGTTCTGAGAGATAATTGTGTTTGAAAGCCGACCTTCACCTAGCTTGTTGGGAACACAAAGTTTCTTTTCAGTTGCTAACAACACTCCATTCATATATATTGGGGAGGTACTAGTTCCAACACGGATTTACAGTGAAACTTCAGGAAATTCAAACCGGCACTAGGAAACAGATTGAGAAACCAGAGAATAGTGTCTCCTGCAAACCGTTCCCTTTGTGCTAGATGAATGAAAGTCTCTCCACATGCTCGGTTCTGAGAGGTAAGTGTGTGTGAAAGGCGCCTTACAAGTAGCTTGTCGGGAACACAAAGTGTCTTTTCAGTTGCAAAATACACTCCATACATATATATGGGGAGGTAATGACTCAAATCGATTTTACAGTGAAAACTGCAGGAACTTCAATAAGGCACTAGCAAACAGCCTGAGAAAGCTTAGTAAAATTTCCCCTGCAAACTGTTCCCTTTGTGCTAGATGAACGAACGTCTCTCCACATGCTCAGTTCTGAGAGATATTTGGGTGTGAAAGCCGTACTTCACCTAGCTTGTTGGGATCACAAAGTTTCTTTTCAGTTGCTAACAACATTCCATTCATATATATTGGGGAGGTACTAGCTCAAATCGGTTTTACTGTGAAAACTGCAGGAACTTAAAACCGGCACTAGGAAATGGACTGACAAAGCTGAGTATAATTTCCCCTTCCACCCGTTCCCTTTGTGCTAGATGAACGAACGTCTCTCCACATGCTCAGTTCAAAGAGATAAGTGTGTGTGAAAGCCGTCCTTCACCTAGCTTGTTGGGAACACAAAGATTCTTTCAGTTGCAAACTACACTGCATATATATACAGGGAGGTATAATCTCCAACTCGGTTTTACAGTGAAAACTGCAGGAAATTCAAACCGGATCCAGGAAACAGACTGAGAAACCAGAGTAAAAGTTTCTCCTGCTACCCGTTTCCATTGTGCTGGATGAACGAACGTCTCTCCACATGCTCAATTCTGAGAGACAAGTGTGTGTGAAAGCCGTACTTCAGCTAGCTTGTTGAGAACGCAAAGATTCTTTTCAGTTGCAAACTACAATCCGTACATATATATGGGTTTGTACTAGCTCCAAATTGGTTTTACACTGAAAACTGCAGGAACTTCAAAACGGCACTTGGAAAAAGGCTGAGAAACCAGAGTAAAATTTTCTCCTGAATCTCGTTTCTTTGTGCTAGATGAACGAACGTCTCTCCACATGCTCAGTTCAGAAAGATAACTGTGGGTGAATGCCGTTCTTCACCTAGCTTGTTGGGAACACAAAGTTTCTTTTCAGTTGCAAATTACACTCCATAAATATATATGGGTTGGTCCTACCTCCAACTCGGGTTTACAGTGAAAACTGCAGGAACTTCAATAAGGCACTAGGAAACAGACTGAGAAACCAGAGTAACAGTTTCACCTTCAAACCGTTCCCTTTGTGCTAGATGAACGAACGTCTCCCCACAAGCTCATTTCTCAGAGATAAGTGTGTGCAAATGCCGTCCTTCACCTAGGTTGTTTGGAACACAAAGTTTCTCTTCATTTGCAAACTACACTTCATAAATTTATATGTGGAGGACCTAGCTCCAACACGGTTTTACAGTGAAAACTGCAGGAACTTCAAAACGGCACTAGGAAACAGACTGAGAAAACACAATAAATGTTAAAATTGCAAAGCGTTTCCATTGTGCTAAGTGAACGAACTTTCCTCCACATGCTCAGTTCTGAGAGATAAGTGTGTGTGAAAGCCGTCCTTCACCTAGCTTGTTTGGAATACAAATTTTCATTTCAGTTGCAAACTACCCTTCATACATATAAACGGGAAGGTACTAGCTCCAAGTCGGTTTTACAGTGAAAACTGCAGGAACTTCAATAAGGCACTAGGAAACAGACTGAGAAAGCTTAATTAAATTTCACTGCAACCCGTTCCCCTTGTGCTAGATGAACGAACGTCTCCCCACATGCTCATTTCTGAGAGATAAGTGTGTGCAAATGCCGTCCTTCACCTAGGTTGTTGGGAACACAAAGTTTCTCTTCATTTGCAAACTACACTCCATACATTTATATGTGGAGGACCGAGCTCCAACAGGGTTTTACAGTGAAAACTGCAGGAACTTCAAACTGGCACTAGGAAACAGACTGAGAAACCAGAGTAAAACTTTCTCCTGCAACCCGTTCCATTTGCGATAGCTGAAAGTACTTCCCTCCACATGCTCATTTCTGAGATATAAGTGTGTTTGAAAGCCATCCTTCACCTAGCTTACTGTGAACACAATGTTATTTTCAGATGCAAAATACACTCCATACATATACATGCGGAGGTACTAGCTCAAATCGGTTTTACAGTGAAAATAGCAGGAATTTCATTCCGGCACTAGGAAACAGACGGAGAATGCTGAGTAAAATTTTCCCTTCAACCCGTTCCCTTTGTGCTAGATGAACGAACGTCTATCCACATGCTCAGTTCTCAGAGATAAGTGTGTGTGATAGCAGTCCATCACCAAGCTTGTTGGGAACACAAAGTTTCTTTGAAGTTGAAATCACACTCCATAACTATAAGGGGGTGTATAAGCTCCATCTCCGTTTACAGTGAAAACTGCAGGAACTTCAAACCGGCAGTAGGAAACAGATTGAGAAACCATAGTAAAAGTTTCCCTGCAAACCTTTCCCTTTGTGCTAGGTGAACGAACGTCTCTCCACATGCTCAAGTCTGAGAGATAAGTGTGTGTGAAAGCCGTCCTTCAAATATCTTGTTGGGAACATAAAGATTCTTCTCAGTTGCAAACTACACTCCATATATATATATGGGTAGGTACTAGCTCCAACACGGATTTACAGAGAAAACTGCAGGAACTTCCAACCGACACTAGTAAACACACTGAGAAACCAGTGTAAAATTTTCAACTGCCACCCGTTCCCTTTGTGCTAGATGAATGGACGCCTCTCCATATGCTAAGATCTGAGAGATAAGTGTGTGTTGAAGCCGTCCTTCACCTAGCTAGTTGGGAACACAAAGATTCTATTCAGTTGCAAAACACAAACCATACATATATAAAGGGAGGTACTAGTTCCAAATCGGGTTAACAGTGAAAATTGCAGTAAATTCAAACTGGCACTAGGAAACACTTTGAGAAACCAGAGAATAAATTCTCCTGCAACCCGTTCCCTTTGTGCTAGATCAATGAACGTCTCTCCACATGCTCAGTTCTGAGAGGTAAGTGTGTGTGAAAGGAGTCCTTCACCTAGCTTGTCGGGAACACAAAGTGTCTTTTCAGATGCAAAATACACTCCATACATATATAAGGGGAGGTAATAGCTCAAATCGCTTTTACAGTGAAAACTGCAGGAACTTCAATAAAGCACTAGGAAACAGCCTGAGAAAGCTTAGTAAAATTTCCCCTTTAACCCGTTCCTTTTGTGCTAGATGAACGAACGTCTCTCCACATGCTCAGTACTGAGAGATAAGTGGGTGAGAAACCCGTCCTTCACCTAGCTTGTTGGGAACACAAACTTTCTTTTCAGTTGCAAACTACACTAAATACACATTTATGTGGAGTTACTAGCTCCAACTCGGTTTTACAGTGAAAACAACAGGAACTTCAAACCGGCACTAGGAAACAGACTCAGAAACCAGAGTAAAAGTTTCTCCTGCAAACCGTTCCGTTTGTGCTTGGTGAACGAACGTCACTACGCATGCTCAGTTCTGAGATATAAGTGAGTGTGAAAGCCGTACTTCACCTAGCATGTTGGGAACACAAAGCTTCTTTTCAGTAGCTAACTACACTCCATTCATATATATGGGGCTGTACTAGCTCAAATCGATTGTACAGTGAAAACTGCAGGAAATTCAAACCGGCACTAGGAAACGGACTGAGAATGCTGAGTAAAATTTCCACTTCAATCCGTTCCTTTTGTGCTTGATGAACGAAAGTCTCTCCACATGCTCAGTTCTGAGAGATAAGTGTGTGTGAAATGCGTCCTTCACCTAGCTTGTTTGGAACACAAAGTTTCTTTTTATTTGCAAACTTCACTCCATAAATTTATATGGGGAAGTCCAACCTCCAACACGGTTTTACAGTGAAAACTGCAGGAACTTCAAACCGGCACTAGGAAACAGCCAGAGAATCCAGAGTAAATTTTCCCCTGCAAACCCGTTCCCTTTTGGCTAGGTGAACGAAATTTTCTCCACATGCTCAGTTCTGAGAGATTAGTGTGTGTGAAAGCCGTCCTTCAACTAGCTTCTTGGGAACACAAATTTTCTTTTCAGTTGCAAACTACACTACTTACATATATATGGGGAGGTCCTGGCTCCAACTCTTTGTTACAGTGAAAACAGCTGGAACTTCAAACCGGCACTAGGAAACAGAACGAGAAACCAGAGAAAAAGTTTCCCCTTCCACCCGTTCCCTTTGTGCTAGATGAACGAACGTCTCTCCACATGCTCAGTTCTGAGAGATAAGTGTGTGCAAATGCCGTCCTTCACCTAGCTTGTTGGGAACAGAAAGTTTCTTTCAGTTGCAAACTACATTGCATACATTTATATATGGAGGACCTAGCTCCAACTCGGTTTTAACAGTGAAAACTGCAAGAACTTCAAACGGCACTAGGAAACAGACTGAGAAAAACCAAAAAAACAGTTTCCCCCTGCAACCCGTTCCCTTTTTGCTAGATGAACGATCGTCTCTCCACATGCTCATTTCTGAGAGTTTATTGTGTGTAGAAGCCGTCCTTCATCTTGTTTGTTGGGAACACAAAATTTCTCTTCAGTTTGCAAACTACACTCCATACATTTATATTTGGAGGACCTAGCTCCAACACGGTTTTACAGTGAAAACTTCAGGAACTTCAAAACGGCACTACGAAACAGACTGAAAAACCAGAGTAAATGTTACACTTGCATAGCGTTTCCCATTGTGCTAGGTGAACGAACTTTTCTCCACATGCTCTATTCTGAGAGATAAGTGTGTGTGAAAGCCGTCCTTCACCTAGCTTATTGGGAAAAACAAATTTTCATTTCAGTTGCAAATTACAATTCATAAATATAAAAGGGAAGGTACTAGCTCCAACTCGATTTTACATTGAAAAATGCAGGAAATTCATACCGGCACCTAGGAAACAGACTGACAAACCAGAGTAAATTTTCCCCTGCAACACATTCCCATTGTTTCTAGAGGAAACGAACGTCTCCCCAAATGCTAATTTTTGAGAGATAAGTGTGTGTGAAAGCCGTCCTTCAACTTGCTTGTTATGAACACAAAGTTTCTTCTCAGTAGCAAATTACACTCCATACATATATATGGGGAGGTACTATTTCCAAATAGATTTTACAGTGAAAAATGCAGGAAATTCAAACCGGCACTAGGAAACAGACTGAGAATCCAGAGTAAATTTTCTCCTGCAGAACGTTCCATTTTGTGCTAGATGAACGAAAGTCTCTCCACATGCTCATTTCTGAAATATATGTGTGTTTGAAAGCCGTACTTCACCTAGCTTGTTTGTAATACAAATTTTCATTTCAGTTGCAAACTACAGTTCATATATAAATGGGGATGTACTAGCTCCAAGTCGGTTTTACAGTGAAAAATGCAGGATCTTAATACCGGCAAGGAAACAGACTGAGAAACCAGAATAACAGATTCCCCTGTAACCCGTTCTTTTTGTGCTAGATGAACGAACGTCTCTCCACATGCTCAGTTCTGAGAGATAAGTGTGTGTGAAAGCCGTCCTTCACATAGCTTGTTGGGAACACAAAGTTTCTTTTAGTTGCAAACTACACTGCTTACATATATGGGGAGGTATAAGCTCCAAGACGGTTTTACAGTGCAAACTGCAGGAATTCAAACTGGCACTAGTAAAAAGAATGAGAAACCAGAGTAAATGTTACACTTGCAAAGCGTTCCCATTGTGCTATGTGAACGAATTTTC
>NW_022588291.1:0-18329 GCF_009834535.1 Camelus ferus | reverse complement strand
GGTATTTAGCGGACTTCCCCTGCCAGGCAAAACCTGTGACACAGGCAGCTGCGTGGAGGGTGTCCCCAAAACTCCCCACACACTCGGCCGTGTTCCGGGATCTCTGAGTGTGGGGAGGTCCGTTTTCTGTCTGCAGTGCCTGTGATCTCCTAGGAACACTCGGCGTGTCTTCCAGTAGTGTCTCTTAGAACGAGGATGCCGGGGAAGGTGGGGGTTGGGCTGGAAATTCATTAGCTTCTAGTGCCTCCCCTGCAGAGGGGAGGTAATTAGCGGAATTCCCCCTGCAAGGAAACACCTGTGACACCAGGCATCTGCGTGCGAGGGCGGCCCCAAACCTCTCCCACTCACTCGTACGTGATCCGGAATTCTGAGTGTGGGTAGGTTCGCCTCTTCTGTCTGCAGCGCCTGTGATCTCCTAAAGCGCCTCCTGTCTTCCCCGATTGTCTCCTACAGCGAGCTACCAGGGAATCGGGGGTTGGGCTGGAAATGCAGGTAGCATCTGCTGCCTCCTCCTGGAATGGGAGGTAAATTAGCGGACTTCCCCCTGCCAGGCAACCACCTGTGACACCAGGCAGCTGCGAGGAGGGCGGCCCCAAACCTCCCCCACACACTCGGCCGTGTTCGGGGATTCTGAGTTTGGGTGGTTTTCTGTCTGCAGCGCCTGGGATCTCCTAGGAGCCGTCAGCGTGACTTCCTGGAGTGTCTTCCTAGTGCGGGCTGCCGGGGAAATGCGGGTTTTTCCTGTAAATGCAGGTAGATCTAGTGCATCCTCCGACAGGGGAGGTAATTAGCGGACTTCCCTCTGCCAGGCAACACTTGTGACAACTGGCAGCTGCGTGGACGGCGGCCCTAAACCTCCCAAACACACTCGTACGTGATCCGGAATTCTTTGTGTGGGTAGGTTCCGTCTTCTGTCTGCAAGCCTGGGATCTCCTAGGAGCCATCTGCCTGACTTCCCCGAGTGTCTCCTATTGCGGGCTCCCGGGGAAGGTGGGGGTTTTGCTGGAAATGCAGGTAGCATCTAGTGCCTCCCCGTGGACAGGGGAGGTATTTAGCGGACTTCTCCCTGCCAGGCTACAGCTGTGATACGAAGCAGCTGTGTGGAGGGTGACCTCACCTCCCCTACACACTCGGCCGTATTCCTTAATTCTGAGTGTGGGGATGTTCCGTCTTCAGTCTGCAGCGCCTAGGATCTCCTAGGACCACTCGGCGTGTCTTCCCGTAGTGTCTCTTAGTGCGAGATGCCGGGGAAAGGCGGGGTTAGGCTGGAAATGCAGGTAGCATCTAGTTGCCTCCCCCTGAACAGGGGAGGTATTAGCGGAATTCCCCCTGCCACGCAACAACGGTGACACCAGGCAGCTGCGTGGAGGGCGTCGCCAAAACTCCCCCACACACTCGTACGTGATCCGGAATTCTGAGTGTGAGTAGGTTCCCTCTTCTGTCTGCAGCGCCTGTGATCTCCTAGGAGCCCTCCGCCTGTCTTCCCCGATTGTCTCCTACAGCGAGCTGCCAGGGAAACGGGGGTTGGGCTGGAATGCAGGTAGCATCTGCTGCCTCCTCCTGGAATGGGGAGGTAATTAGCGGACTTCCCCTGCCAGGCACCACCTGTGACACCAGGCAGCTGCGTGGAAAGTGGCCCCAAAACTCTCCCACACACTCGGCCTTGATCCGGAATTGTGAGTGTTGGGAGGTTCCGTCTTTTGACTGCAGCACCTGGGATCTCCTAGGAGCCCTCTGCGAGTCTTCCCCGAGTGTCTCCAAGTGCGGGATTCAATGGAAATGCGGGGGTTTGGCTCGAAATGCAGGTAGCTTCTAGTGCCTCCTCCTGGACAGGGGAGGTATTTAGCAGAATTCCCCCTGCAATGCAACACATGTGACACCAGGCAGCTGGGGGAAGGGCGGCCCAAAACCTCCCCCACACACTCGGACGTGTTCCGGAATTCTTAGTGTGGGTAGGTTCCGTCTTCTGTCTGCAGCGCCTGTGATCTCCTAGGAGCCCTCCGCCTGTCTTCCCCGGTTGTCTCCTACAGCGAGCTGCCAGGGAAACGGGGGTTGGGCTGGAATGCAGGTAGCATCTGCTGCCTCCTCCTGGAATGGGGAGGTAATTAGCGGACTTCCCCCTGCCAGGCACCACCTGTGACACCAGGCAGCTTGCGTGGAAAGTGGCCCCAAAACTCTCCCACACACTCGGCCTTGATCCGGAATTGTGAGTGTTTGGGAGGGTTCCGTCTTTTGACTGCAGCGCCTGGGATCTCCTAGGAGCCCTCTGCGAGTCTTCCCCGAGTGTCTCCAAGTGCGGGATTCAATGGAAATGCGGGGGTTTGGCTCGAATGCAGGTAGCTTCTAGTGCCTCCTCCTGGACAGGGGAGGTATTTAGCAGGAATTCCCCCTGCAATGCAACACATGTGACACCAGGCAGCTGGGGGAAGGGCGGCCCAAAACCTCCCCCACACACTCGGACGTGTTCCGGAATTCTTAGTGTGGGTAGGTTCCGTCTTCTGTCTGCAGCGCCTGGGATATCCTAGGAGCCTTCCGCGTGACTTCCCCGAATGTCTCCTATTGCGGGCTGCTGGGGAAAAGTGAGGGTTGGGCTGGAAATGCAAGTAGCATCTAGTGCCTCCGGCTGAACAGGGGAAGTATTTAGCGGACTTCCCCCTGCCAGGCAACAACTGTGACACCTGGCAGCTGCGTGGACGGCGGCCCTAAACCTCCCAAACACAGTCGTACGTGATCCGGAAATCTTAGTGTGGGTAGGTTCAATCTTCAGTCTGCAGCGCCTGGGATCTCCTAGGAGCCCTCCGCGTGACTTCCCCGAGTGTCTACTAGTGCGGGCTGCCGGGGAAATGCGGGGGTAGGCTGGAAATGCAGGTAGCATCTAGTGCCTCCCCCTGAACAAGTTAGGTAATTAGCGGAATTCCCCCTGCCACGCAACAACGGTGACACCAGGCAGCTGCGTGGAGGGTGTCAACAAAACTCCCCCACACACTCGGCCGTGTTCCTGGATTCTGAGTGTGGGGAGGTTCCGTTTTCTGTCTGCAGTGCCTGATATCTCCTAGGAGCCTTCCGTGTGTCTTCCCCGGGTGTCTCATATTGCGGGCTTCAATGGATAAGTGGGGATAGTTTTGGAAATGTAGGTAGCATCTAGTGCCTCCCCCTGGACAGGAGAGGTATTTAGCGGACTTCCCCCTGCCAGGCAAAACCTGTGACACCAGGCAGCTGCGTGGAGGGTGTCCCCAAAACTCCCCCACACACTCGGCCGTGTTCCGGGATTCTGAGTGTGGGGAGGTTCCGTTTTCTGTCTGCAGTGCCTGTGATCTCCTAGGAACACTCGGCGTGTCTTCCCGTAGTGTCTCTTAGAACGAGATGCCGGGGAAAGGCGGGGGTTGGGCTGGAAATTCATTTAGCTTCTAGTGCCTCCCCCTGCAGAGGGGAGGTAATTAGCGGAATTCCCCCTGCAAGGAAACACCTGTGACACCAGGCAGCTGCGAGGAGGGCGGCCCCAAACCTCCCCCACACACTCGGCCGTGTTCGGGGATTCTGAGTTTGGGGTGGTTTTCTGTCTGCAGCGCCTGGGATCTCCTAGGAGCCGTCAGCGTGACTTCCTGGAGTGTCTCCTAGTGCGGGCTGCCGGGGAAATGCGGGTTTTTCCTGTAAATGCAGGTAGCATCTAGTGCATCCTCCTGGACAGGGGAGGTAATTAGCGGACTTCCCTCTGCCAGGCAACACTTGTGACAACTGGCAGCTGCGTGGACGGCGGCCCTAAACCTCCCAAACACACTCGTACGTGATCCGGAATTCTTTGTGTGGGTAGGTTCCGTCTTCTGTCTGCAGCGCCTGGGATCTCCTAGGAGCCATCTGCCTGACTTCCCCGAGTGTCTCCTATTGCGGGCTCCCGGGGAAAGGTGGGGGTTTTGCTGGAAATGCAGGTAGCATCTAGTGCCTCCCCGTGGACAGGGGAGGTATTTAGCGGACTTCTCCCTGCCAGGCTACAGCTGTGATACGAAGCAGCTGTGTGGAGGGTGACCTCACCTCCCCTACACACTCGGCCGTATTCCTTAATTCTGAGTGTGGGGATGTTCCGTCTTCAGTCTGCAGCGCCTGGGATCTCCTAGGACCACTCGGCGTGTCTTCCCGTAGTGTCTCTTAGTGCGAGATGCCGGGGAAAGGCGGGGTTAGGCTGGAAATGCAGGTAGCATCTAGTGCCTCCCCCTGAACAGGGGAGGTAATTAGCGGAATTCCCCCTGCCACGCAACAACGGTGACACCAGGCAGCTGCGTGGAGGGCGTCGCCAAAACTCCCCCACACACTCGTACGTGATCCGGAATTCTGAGTGTGAGTAGGTTCCCTCTTCTGTCTGCAGCGCCTGTGATCTCCTAGGAGCCCTCCGCCTGTCTTCCCCGATTGTCTCCTACAGCGAGCTGCCAGGGAAACGGGGGTTGGGCTGGAAATGCAGGTAGCATCTGCTGCCTCCTCCTGGAATGGGGAGGTAATTAGCGGACTTCCCCCTGCCAGGCACCACCTGTGACACCAGGCAGCTGCGTGGAAAGTGGCCCCAAAACTCTCCCACACACTCGGCCTTGATCCGGAATTGTGAGTGTTGGGAGGTTCCGTCTTTTGACTGCAGCGCCTGGGATCTCCTAGGAGCCCTCTGCGAGTCTTCCCCGAGTGTCTCCAAGTGCGGGATTCAATGGAAATGCGGGGGTTTGGCTCGAAATGCAGGTAGCTTCTAGTGCCTCCTCCTGGACAGGGGAGGTATTTAGCAGAATTCCCCCTGCAATGCAACACATGTGACACCAGGCAGCTGGGGGAAGGGCGGCCCAAAACCTCCCCCACACACTCGGACGTGTTCCGGAATTCTTAGTGTGGGTAGGTTCCGTCTTCTGTCTGCAGCGCCTGGGATATCCTAGGAGCCTTCCGCGTGACTTCCCCGAATGTCTCCTATTGCGGGCTGCTGGGGAAAAGTGAGGGTTGGGCTGGAAATGCAAGTAGCATCTAGTGCCTCCGGCTGAACAGGGGAGGTATTTAGCGGACTTCCACCTGCCAGGCAACAACTGTGACACCTGGCAGCTGCGTGGACGGCGGCCCTAAACCTCCCAAACACAGTCGTACGTGATCCGGAAATCTTAGTGTGGGTAGGTTCAATCTTCAGTCTGCAGCGCCTGGGATCTCCTAGGAGCCCTCCGCGTGACTTCCCCGAGTGTCTACTAGTGCGGGCTGCCGGGGAAATGCGGGGGTAGGCTGGAAATGCAGGTAGCATCTAGTGCCTCCCCCTGAACAAGTTAGGTAATTAGCGGAATTCCCCCTGCCACGCAACAACGGTGACACCAGGCAGCTGCGTGGAGGGTGTCAACAAAACTCCCCCACACACTCGGCCGTGTTCCTGGATTCTGAGTGTGGGGAGGTTCCGTTTTCTGTCTGCAGTGCCTGATATCTCCTAGGAGCCTTCCGTGTGTCTTCCCCGGGTGTCTCATATTGCGGGCTTCAATGGATAAGCGGGGTTAGTTTTGGAAATGTAGGTAGCATCTAGTTCCTCCCTCTGGACAGGAGAGGTATTTAGCGGACTTCCCCCTGCCAGGCAAAACCTGTGACACCAGGCAGCTGCGTGGAGGGTGTCCCCAAAACTCCCCCACACACTCGGGCGTGTTCCGGGATTCTGAGTGTTGGGAGGTTCCGTTTTCTGTCTGCAGTGCCTGTGATCTCCTAGGAACACTCGGCGTGTCTTCCCGTAGTGTCTCTTAGTACGAGATGCCGGGGAAAGGCGGGGGTTGGGCTGGAAATTCATTTAGCTTCTAGTGCCTCCCCCTGCAGAGGGGAGGTAATTAGCGGAATTCCCCCTGCAAGGAAACACCTGTGACACCATGCAGCTGCATCGAGGGCGGCCCCAAACCTCTCCCACTCACTCGTACGTGATCCGGAATTCTGAGTGTGGGTAGGTTCCCTCTTCTGTCTGCAGCGCCTGTGATCTCCTAAGAGGCCTCCGCCTGTCTTCCCCGATTGTCTCCTACAGCGAGCTACCAGGGAAAAGGGGGTTGGGCTGGAAATGCAGGTAGCATCTGCTGCCTCCTCCTGGAATGGGGAGGTAATTAGCGGAATTCCCCCTGCCAGGCACCACCTGTGACACCAGGCAGCTGCGAGGAGGGCGGCCCCTAACCTCCCCCACACACTCGGCCGTGTTCGGGGATTCTGAGTTTGGGGTGGTTTTCTGTCTGCAGCGCCTGGGATCTCCAAGGAGCCGTCAGCGTGACTTCCTGGAGTGTCTCCTAGTGCGGGCTGCCGGGGAATTGCGGGTTTTTCCTGTAAATGCAGGTAGCATCTAGTGCATCCTCCTGGACAGGGGAGGTAATTAGCGGACTTCCCTCTGCCAGGCAACACTTGTGACAACTGGCAGCTGCGTGGACGGCGGCCCTAAACCTCCCAAACACACTCGTACGTGATCCGGAATTCTTTGTGTGGGTAGGTTCCGTCTTCTGTCTGCAGCGCCTGGGATCTCCTAGGAGCCATCTGCCTGACTTCCCCGAGTGTCTCCTATTGCGGGCTCCCGGGGAAAGGTGGGGGTTTTGCTGGAAATGCAGGTAGCATCTAGTGCCTCCCCGTGGACAGGGAAGGTATTTAGCGGACTTCTCCCTGCCAGGCTACAGCTGTGATACGAAGCAGCTGTGTGGAGGGTGACCTCACCTCCCCTACACACTCGGCCGTATTCCTTAATTCTGAGTGTGGGGATGTTCCGTCTTCAGTCTGCAGCGCCTGGGATCTCCTAGGACCACTCGGCGTGTCTTCCCGTAGTGTCTCTTAGTGCGAGATGCCGGGGAAAGGCGGGGTTAGGCTGGAAATGCAGGTAGCATCTAGTGCCTCCCCCTGAACAGGGGAGGTAATTAGCGGAATTCCCCCTGCCACACAACAACGGTGACACCAGGCAGCTGCGTGGAGGGCGTCGCCAAAACTCCCCCACACACTCGTACGTGATCCGGAATTCTGAGTGTGAGTAGGTTCCCTCTTCTGTCTGCAGCGCCTGTGATCTCCTAGGAGCCCTCCGCCTGTCTTCCCCGATTGTCTCCTACAGCGAGCTGCCAGGGAAACGGGGGTTGGGCTGGAAATGCAGGTAGCATCTGCTGCCTCCTCCTGGAATGGGGAGGTAATTAGCGGACTTCCCCCTGCCAGGCACCACCTGTGACACCAGGCAGCTGCGTGGAAAGTGGCCCCAAAACTCTCCCACACACTCGGCCTTGATCCGGAATTGTGAGTGTTGGGAGGTTCCGTCTTTTGACTGCAGCGCCTGGGATCTCCTAGGAGCCCTCTGCGAGTCTTCCCCGAGTGTCTCCAAGTGCGGGATTCAATGGAAATGCGGGGGTTTGTCTCGAAATGCAGGTAGCTTCTAGTGCCTCCTCCTGGACAGGGGAGGTATTTAGCAGAATTCCCCCTGCAATGCAACACATGTGACACCAGGCAGCTGGGGGAAGGGCGGCCCAAAACCTCCCCCACACACTCGGACGTGTTCCGGAATTCTTAGTGTGGGTAGGTTCCGTCTTCTGTCTGCAGCGCCTGGGATATCCTAGGAGCCTTCCGCGTGACTTCCCCGAATGTCTCCTATTGCGGGCTGCTGGGGAAAAGTGAGGGTTGGGCTGGAAATGCAAGTAGCATCTAGTGCCTCCGGCTGAACAGGGGAGGTATTTAGCGGACTTCCCCCTGCCAGGCAACAACTGTGACACCTGGCAGCTGCGTGGACGGCGGCCCTAAACCTCCCAAACACAGTCGTACGTGATCCGGAAATCTTAGTGTGGGTAGGTTCAATCTTCAGTCTGCAGCGCCTGGGATCTCCTAGGAGCCCTCCGCGTGACTTCCCCGAGTGTCTACTAGTGCGGGCTGCCGGGGAAATGCGGGGGTAGGCTGGAAATGCAGGTAGCATCTAGTGCCTCCCCCTGAACAAGTTAGGTAATTAGCGGAATTCCCCCTGCCACGCAACAACGGTGACACCAGGCAGCTGCGTGGAGGGTGTCAACAAAACTCCCCCACACACTCGGCCGTGTTCCTGGATTCTGAGTGTGGGGAGGTTCCGTTTTCTGTCTGCAGTGCCTGATATCTCCTAGGAGCCTTCCGTGTGTCTTCCCCGGGTGTCTCATATTGCGGGCTTCAATGGATAAGCGGGGTTAGTTTTGGAAATGTAGGTAGCATCTAGTTCCTCCCTCTGGACAGGAGAGGTATTTAGCGGACTTCCCCCTGCCAGGCAAAACCTGTGACACCAGGCAGCTGCGTGGAGGGTGTCCCCAAATCTCCCCCACACACTCGGGCGTGTTCCGGGATTCTGAGTGTTGGGAGGTTCCGTTTTCTGTCTGCAGTGCCTGTGATCTCCTAGGAACACTCGGCATGTCTTCCCGTAGTGTGTCTTAGTACGAGATGCCGGGGAAAGGCGGGGGTTGGGCTGGAAATTCATTTAGCTTCTAGTGCCTCCCCCTGCAGAGGGGAGGTAATTAGCGGAATTCCCCCTGCAAGGAAACACCTGTGACACCATGCAGCTGCGTCGAGGGCGGCCCCAAACCTCTCCCACTCACTCGTACGTGATCCGGAATTCTGAGTGTGGGTAGGTTCCCTCTTCTGTGTGCAGCGCCTGTGATCTCCTAAGAGGCCTCCGCCTGTCTTCCCCGATTGTCTCCTACAGCGAGCTACCAGGGAAACGGGGGTTGGGCTGGAAATGCAGGTAGCATCTGCTGCCTCCTCCTGGAATGGGGAGGTAATTAGCGGACTTCCCCCTGCCAGGCACCACCTGTGACACCAGGCAGCTGCGAGGAGGGCGGCCCCAAACTTCCCCCACCCACTCGGCCGTGATCCGGAATCCTGAGTGTGTGGAGGTTCCGTCTTCTGTCTGCAGCACCTGATATCTCTTAGGAGCATTCCTTGTGTCTTCCCCGAGTGTCTCATAGTGCGGAATTCAATGTATAAGCGGGATTAGTTTTGGAAATGTAGGTAGCATCTAGTGCCTCCCACTGGACAGGGTTTGTATTTAGCGGAATTCCTCCTGCCATGCTACAGCTGTGACATGAGGCAGCTGGGTGGAGGGTGACCCCACCTCCCCTACACACTCGGCCGTATTCCTTAATTCTGAGTGTGGGGATGTTCCGTCTTCAGTCTGCAGAAATGGGATCTCCTAGGAGCCCTCCGCGTGACTTCCCCGAGTGTCTTCTAGTGCGGGCTCCCGGGGATAGGCGGGGGTTGGGTTGTAAATGCAAGTAGCATCTAGTGCCTCCCCCTGGACAGGGGAGGTAATTAGGGGATTTCCCCCTGCTAAGCAACAACTGTGAAAGCAGGCAGCTGCGTGGAAAGTGACCCCAAATCTCTCCCACACTCTCGGCCGTGATCCGGAATTGTGAGTGTTGGGAGGTTCCGTTTTTTGTCTGCAGCGCCTGGGATCTCCTAGGAGCCCTCTGCGTGTCTTCCCCGAGTGTATGCAAGTGCGGGATTCAATGGAAATGCGGGGGTATGGCTCGAAATGCAGGTAGCATCTAGTGCCTCCTCCTGGACAGGGGAGGTATTTAGCAGAATTCCCCCTGCAATGCAACACATGTGACACCAGGCAGCTGGGGGGAGGGCGGCCCCAAACCTCCCCCACACACTCGGACGTGTTCCGGAATTCTGAGTGTGGGGAGGTTCCGTCTTCTGTCTGCAGAACCTGGGATATCCTAGGAGCCCTCCGCGTGTCTTCCCCGAATGTCTCCTTGTGCGGGCTCCCGGGGATAGGCGGGGGTTGGGCTGGAAATGCAAGTAGCATCTAGTGCCTCCGTGTGAACCGGGGAGGTAATTAGCGGACTTCCCCCTGCCAGGCAACAACTGTGACACCTGGCAGCTGCGTGGACGGCGGCCCTAAACCTCCCAAACACAGTCGTACGTGATCCGGAAATCTTAGTGTGGGTAGGTTCACTCTTCTGTCGGCAGCGCCTGGGATCTTCTAGGAGCCCTCCGCCTGACTTCCCCGAGTGTCTACTATTGCGGGCTCCTGGGGAAAGGCGGGGGTTGGGCTTGAAATGCAGGTAGCATCTAGTGCCTCCCCATGGACAGGGGAGGTAATTAGTGGACTACCACCTGCCAGGGAACACCTGTGACACCAGGCAGCTGCGTGAAGGGCGACTCCAAACTTCCCCCACCCACTCGGCGGTGATCTGGAATTCTGAGTGTGTGGAGGATCCGTCTTCTGTCTGCAGTGCCCGATATCTCCTAGGAGCCTTCCGTGTGTCTTCCCCGGGTGTCTCATATTGCGGGCTTCAATGGATAAGCGGGGTTAGTTTTGAAAATATAGGTAGCATCTAGTGCCTCCCCCTGGACAGGAGAGGTATTTAGCGGAATTCCCCCTGCCAGGCAAAACCTGTGACACCAGGCAGCTGCGTGGAGGGTGTCCCCAAAACTCCCCCACACACTCGGCCGTGTTCCGGGATTCTGAGTGTGGGGAGGTTCCGTTTTCTGTCTGCAGTGCCTGTGATTTCCTAGGAACACACAACGTGACTTCCCGTAGTGTCTCTTAGTACGAGATGCCGGGGAAAGGCGGGGGTTGGGCTGGAAATTCATTTAGCTTCTAGTGCCTCCCCCTGCAGAGGGGAGGTAATTAGCGGAATTCCCCCTGCAAGGAAAAACCTGTGACACCAGGCAGCTGCGTCGAGGGCGGCCCCAAACCTCTCCCACTCACTCGTACGTGATCCGGAATTCTGAGTGTGGGTAGGTTCCCTCTTCTGTCTGCAGCGCCTGTGATCTCCTAAGAGGCCTCCGCCTGTCTTCCCCGATTGTCTCCTACAGCGAGCTACCAGGGAATCGGGGGTTGGGCTGGAAATGCAGGTAGCATCTGCTGCCTCCTCCTGGAATGGGGAGGTAATTAGCGGACTTCCCCCTGCCAGGCACCACCTGTGACACCAGGCAGCTGCGAGGAGGGCGGCCCCAAACCTCCCCCACACACTCGGCCGTGTTCGGGGATTCTGAGTTTGGGGTGGTTTTCTGTCTGCAGCGCCTGGGATCTCCTAGGAGCCGTCAGCGTGACTTCCTGGAGTGTCTCCTAGTGCGGGCTGCCGGGGAAATGCGGGTTTTTCCTGTAAATGCAGGTAGCATCTAGTGCATCCTCCTGGACAGGGGAGGTAATTAGCGGGCTTCCCTCTGCCAGGCAACACTTGTGACAACTGGCAGCTGCGTGGACGGCGGCCCTAAACCTCCCAAACACACTCGTACGTGATCCGGAATTCTTTGTGTGGGTAGGTTCCGTCTTCTGTCTGCAGCGCCTGGGATCTCCTAGGAGCCATCTGCCTGACTTCCCCGAGTGTCTCCTATTGCGGGCTCCCGGGGAAAGGTGGGGGTTTTGCTGGAAATGCAGGTAGCATCTAGTGCCTCCCCGTGGACAGGGGAGGTATTTAGCGGACTTCTCCCTGCCAGGCTACAGCTGTGATACGAATCAGCTGTGTGGAGGGTGACCTCTCCTCCCCTACACACTCGGCCGTATTCCTTAATTCTGAGTGTGGGGATGTTCCGTCTTCAGTCTGCAGCGCCTGGGATCTCCTAGGACCACTCGGCGTGTCTTCCCGTAGTGTCTCTTAGTGCGAGATGCCGGGGAAAGGCGGGGTTAGGCTGGAAATGCAGGTAGCATCTAGTGCCTCCCCCTGAACAGGGGAGGTAATTAGCGGAATTCCCCCTGCCACACAACAACGGTGACACCAGGCAGCTGCGTGGAGGGCGTCGCCAAAACTCCCCCACACACTCGTACGTGATCCGGAATTCTGAGTGTGAGTAGGTTCCCTCTTCTGTCTGCAGCGCCTGTGATCTCCTAGGAGCCCTCCGCCTGTCTTCCCCGATTGTCTCCTACAGCGAGCTGCCAGGGAAACGGGGGTTGGGCTGGAAATGCAGGTAGCATCTGCTGCCTCCTCCTGGAATGGGGAGGTAATTAGCGGACTTCCCCCTGCCAGGCACCACCTGTGACACCAGGCAGCTGCGTGGAAAGTGGCCCCAAAACTCTCCCACACACTCGGCCTTGATCCGGAATTGTGAGTGTTGGGAGGTTCCGTCTTTTGACTGCAGCGCCTGGGATCTCCTAGGAGCCCTCTGCGAGTCTTCCCCGAGTGTCTCCAAGTGCGGGATTCAATGGAAATGCGGGGGTTTGTCTCGAAATGCAGGTAGCTTCTAGTGCCTCCTCCTGGACAGGGGAGGTATTTAGCAGAATTCCCCCTGCAATGCAACACATGTGACACCAGGCAGCTGGGGGAAGGGCGGCCCAAAACCTCCCCCACACACTCGGACGTGTTCCGGAATTCTTAGTGTGGGTAGGTTCCGTCTTCTGTCTGCAGCGCCTGGGATATCCTAGGAGCCTTCCGCGTGACTTCCCCGAATGTCTCCTATTGCGGGCTGCTGGGGAAAAGTGAGGGTTGGGCTGGAAAAGCAAGTAGCATCTAGTGCCTCCGGCTGAACAGGGGAGGTATTTAGCGGACTTCCCCCTGCCAGGCAACAACTGTGACACCTGGCAGCTGCGTGGACGGCGGCCCTAAACCTCCCAAACACAGTCGTACGTGATCCGGAAATCTTAGTGTGGGTAGGTTCAATCTTCAGTCTGCAGCGCCTGGGATCTCCTAGGAGCCCTCCGCGTGACTTCCCCGAGTGTCTACTAGTGCGGGCTGCCGGGGAAATGCGGGGGTAGGCTGGAAATGCAGGTAGCATCTAGTGCCTCCCCCTGAACAAGTTAGGTAATTAGCGGAATTCCCCCTGCCACGCAACAACGGTGACACCAGGCAGCTGCGTGGAGGGTGTCAACAAAACTCCCCCACACACTCGGCCGTATTCCGGGATTCTGAGTGTGGGGAGGTTCCGTTTTCTGTCTGCAGTGCCTGATAACTCCTAGGAGCCTTCCGTGTGTCTTCCCCGGGTGTCTCATTTTGCGGGCTTCAATGGATAAGCGGGGTTAGTTTTGGAAATGTAGGTAGCATCTAGTTCCTCCCTCTGGACAGGAGAGGTATTTAGCGGACTTCCCCCTGCCAGGCAAAACCTGTGACACCAGGCAGCTGCGTGGAGGGTGTCCCCAAATCTCCCCCACACACTCGGGCGTGTTCCGGGATTCTGAGTGTTGGGAGGTTCCGTTTTCTGTCTGCAGTGCCTGTGATCTCCTAGGAACACTCGGCGTGTCTTCCCGTAGTGTTTCTTAGTACGAGATGCCGGGGAAAGTCGGGGGTAGGGCTGGAAATTCAGGTAGCTTCTAGTGCCTCCCCCTGCAGGGGGGAGGTAATTAGCGGAATTCCCCCTGCCAGGAAACACCTGTGACACCAGGCAGCTGCGTCGAGGTCGGCCCCAAACCTCTCCCACTCACTCGTACGTGATCCGGAATTCTGAGTGTGGGTAGGTTCCCTCTTCTTTCTGCAGCACCTGTGATCTCCTAGGAGCCCTCCGCCTGTCTTCCCCGATTGTCTCCTACAGCGAGCTGCCAGGGAAACGGGGATTGGGCTGGAAATGCAGGTAGCATCTGCTGCCTCCTCCTGGAATGGGGAGGTAATTAGCGGACTTCCCCCTGCCAGGCACCACCTATGACACCAGGCAGCTGTTTGGGGGCCGGCCCCAAACCTTCCCCACTCACTCGGGCGTGTTCCGGGATTCTGAGTGTGGGGAGGTTCCGTTTTCTGTCTGCAGCGCCTGGGATCTCCTAGGAGCCCTCCGCGTGACTTCTCAGAGTGTCTTCTAGTGCGGGCTACCGGGGATAAGCGGGGGTTCGGCTGGAAATGCATGTAGCATCTAGTGCCTCCACCTGGACAGGGGAGGTAAATAGCGGAATTTCCCCTGCCAGGCAACACCTGTGACACCAGGCAGCTTCGTGGTGTGCGGCCCCAAACCTCCCCCACACACTCCGCCTTGATCCGGAATTCTCAGTGTGGGGAGGTTCCGTCTTCTGTCTGCAGCACCTGATATCTCTTAGGAGCCTTCCGTGTGTCTTCCCCGGGTGTCTCATTTTGCGGGCTTCAATGGATAAGCGGGGTTAGTTTTGGAAATGTAGGTAGCATCTAGTTCCTCCCTCTGGACAGGAGAGGTATTTAGCGGACTTCCCCCTGCCAGGCAAAACCTGTGACACCAGGCAGCTGCGTGGAGGGTGTCCCCAAATCTCCCCCACACACTCGGGCGTGTTCCGGGATTCTGAGTGTTGGGAGGTTCCGTTTTCTGTCTGCAGTGCCTGTGATCTCCTAGGAACACTCGGCGTGTCTTCCCGTAGTGTCTCTTAGTGCGAGATGCCGGGGAAAGGCGGGGTTAGGCTGGAAATTCAGGTAGCATCTAGTGCCTCCCCCTGAACAGGGGAGGTAATTAGCGGAATTCCCCCTGCCACACAACAACGGTGACACCAGGCAGCTGCGTGGAGGGCGTCGCCAAAACTCCCCCACACACTCGTACGTGATCCGGAATTCTGAGTGTGAGTAGGTTCCCTCTTCTGTCTGCAGCGCCTGTGATCTCCTAGGAGCCCTCCGCCTGTCTTCCCCGATTGTCTCCTACAGCGAGCTGCCAGGGAAACGGGGGTTGGGCTGGAAATGCAGGTAGCATCTGCTGCCTCCTCCTGGAATGGGGAGGTAATTAGCGGACTTCCCCCTGCCAGGCACCACCTGTGACACCAGGCAGCTGCGTGGAAAGTGGCCCCAAAACTCTCCCACACACTCGGCCTTGATCCGGAATTGTGAGTGTTGGGAGGTTCCGTCTTTTGACTGCAGCGCCTGGGATCTCCTAGGAGCCCTCTGCGAGTCTTCCCCGAGTGTCTCCAAGTGCGGGATTCAATGGAAATGCGGGGGTTTGGCTCGAAATGCAGGTAGCTTCTAGTGCCTCCTCCTGGACAGGGGAGGTATTTAGCAGAATTCCCCCTGCAATGCAACACATGTGACACCAGGCAGCTGGGGGAAGGGCGGCCCAAAACCTCCCCCACACACTCGGACGTGTTCCGGAATTCTTAGTGTGGGTAGGTTCCGTCTTCTGTCTGCAGCGCCTGGGATATCCTAGGAGCCTTCCGCGTGACTTCCCCGAATGTCTCCTATTGCGGGCTGCTGGGGAAAAGTGAGGGTTGGGCTGGAAATGCAAGTAGCATCTAGTGCCTCCGGCTGAACAGGGGAGGTATTTAGCGGACTTCCCCCTGCCAGGCAACAACTGTGACACCTGGCAGCTGCGTGGACGGCGGCCCTAAACCTCCCAAACACAGTCGTACGTGATCCGGAAATCTTAGTGTGGGTAGGTTCAATCTTCAGTCTGCAGCGCCTGGGATCTCCTAGGAGCCCTCCGCGTGACTTCCCCGAGTGTCTACTAGTGCGGGCTGCCGGGGAAATGCGGGGGTAGGCTGGAAATGCAGGTAGCATCTAGTGCCTCCCCCTGAACAAGTTAGGTAATTAGCGGAATTCCCCCTGCCACGCAACAACGGTGACACCAGGCAGCTGCGTGGAGGGTGTCAACAAAACTCCCCCACACACTCGGCCGTATTCCGGGATTCTGAGTGTGGGGAGGTTCCGTTTTCTGTCTGCAGTGCCTGATAACTCCTAGGAGCCTTCCGTGTGTCTTCCCCGGGTGTCTCATTTTGCGGGCTTCAATGGATAAGCGGGGTTAGTTTTGGAAATGTAGGTAGCATCTAGTTCCTCCCTCTGGACAGGAGAGGTATTTAGCGGACTTCCCCCTGCCAGGCAAAACCTGTGACACCAGGCAGCTGCGTGGAGGGTGTCCCCAAATCTCCCCCACACACTCGGGCGTGTTCCGGGATTCTGAGTGTTGGGAGGTTCCGTTTTCTGTCTGCAGTGCCTGTGATCTCCTAGGAACACTCGGCGTGTCTTCCCGTAGTGTTTCTTAGTACGAGATGCCGGGGAAAGTCGGGGGTAGGGCTGGAAATTCAGGTAGCTTCTAGTGCCTCCCCCTGCAGGGGGGAGGTAATTAGCGGAATTCCCCCTGCCAGGAAACACCTGTGACACCAGGCAGCTGCGTCGAGGTCGGCCCCAAACCTCTCCCACTCACTCGTACGTGATCCGGAATTCTGAGTGTGGGTAGGTTCCCTCTTCTTTCTGCAGCACCTGTGATCTCCTAGGAGCCCTCCGCCTGTCTTCCCCGATTGTCTCCTACAGCGAGCTGCCAGGGGAAACGGGGATTGGGCTGGAAATGCAGGTAGCATCTGCTGCCTCCTCCTGGAATGGGGAGGTAATTAGCGGACTTCCCCCTGCCAGGCACCACCTATGACACCAGGCAGCTGTTTGGGGGCCGGCCCCAAACCTTCCCCACGCACTCGGGCGTGTTCCGGGATTCTGAGTGTGGGGAGGTTCCGTTTTCTGTCTGCAGCGCCTGGGATCTCCTAGGAGCCCTCCGCGTGACTTCTCAGAGTGTCTTCTAGTGCGGGCTACCGGGGATAAGCGGGGGTTCGGCTGGAAATGCATGTAGCATCTAGTGCCTCCACCTGGACAGGGGAGGTAAATAGCGGAATTTCCCCTGCCAGGCAACACCTGTGACACCAGGCAGCTTCGTGGTGTGCGGCCCCAAACCTCCCCCACACACTCCGCCTTGATCCGGAATTCTCAGTGTGGGGAGGTTCCGTCTTCTGTCTGCAGCACCTGATATCTCTTAGGAGCCTTCCGTGTGTCTTCCCCGGGTGTCTCATTTTGCGGGCTTCAATGGATAAGCGGGGTTAGTTTTGGAAATGTAGGTAGCATCTAGTTCCTCCCTCTGGACAGGAGAGGTATTTAGCGGACTTCCCCCTGCCAGGCAAAACCTGTGACACCAGGCAGCTGCGTGGAGGGTGTCCCCAAATCTCCCCCACACACTCGGCGTGTTCCGGGATTCTGAGTGTTGGGAGGTTCCGTTTTCTGTCTGCAGTGCCTGTGATCTCCTAGGAACACTCGGCGTGTCTTCCCGTAGTGTTTCTTAGTACGAGATGCCGGGGAAAGGCGGGGTTAGGCTGGAAATTCAGGTAGCTTCTAGTGCCTCCCCCTGCAGGGGGGAGGTAATTAGCGGAATTCCCCCTGCCAGGAAACACCTGTGACACCAGGCAGCTGCGTCGAGGTCGGCCCCAAACCTCTCCCACTCACTCGTACGTGATCCGGAATTCTGAGTGTGGGTAGGTTCCCTCTTCTTTCTGCAGCACCTGTGATCTCCTAGGAGCCCTCCGCCTGTCTTCCCCGATTGTCTCCTACAGCGAGCTGCCAGGGAAACGGGGATTGGGCTGGAAATGCAGGTAGCATCTGCTGCCTCCTCCTGGAATGGGAGGTAATTAGCGGACTTCCCCTGCCAGGCACCACCTATGACACCAGGCAGCTGTTGGGGGCCGGCCCCAAACCTTCCCCACGCACTCGGGCGTGTTCCGGGATTCTGAGTGTGGGGAGGTTCCGTTTTCTGTCTGCAGCGCCTGGGATCTCCTAGGAGCCCTCCGCGTGACTTCTCAGAGTGTCTTCTAGTGCGGGCTACCGGGGATAAGCGGGGGTTCGGCTGGAAATGCATGTAGCATCTAGTGCCTCCACCTGGACAGGGAGGTAAATAGCGGAATTTCCCCTGCCAGGCAACACCTGTGACACCAGGCAGCTTCGTGGTGTGCGGCCCCAAACCTCCCCCACACACTCCGCCTTGATCCGGAATTCTCAGTGTGGGGAGGTTCCGTCTTCTGTCTGCAGCACCTGATATCTCTTAGGAGCCTTCCGTGTGTCTTCCCCGGGTGTCTCATTTTGCGGGCTTCAATGGATAAGCGGGGTTAGTTTTGGAAATGTAGGTAGCATCTAGTTCCTCCTCTGGACAGGAGAGGTATTTAGCGGACTTCCCCCTGCCAGGCAAAACCTGTGACACCAGGCAGCTGCGTGGAGGGTGTCCCCAAATCTCCCCCACACACTCGGGCGTGTTCCGGGATTCTGAGTGTTGGGAGGTTCCGTTTTTGTCTGCAGTGCCTGTGATCTCCTAGGAACACTCGGCGTGTCTTCCCGTAGTGTCTCTTAGTGCGAGATGCCGGGGAAAGGCGGGGTTAGGCTGGAAATTCAGGTAGCATCTAGTGCCTCCCCCTGAACAGGGGAGGTAATTAGCGGAATTCCCCCTGCCACACAACAACGGTGACACCAGGCAGCTGCGTGGAGGGCGTCGCCAAAACTCCCCCACACACTCGTACGTGATCCGGAATTCTGAGTGTGAGTAGGTTCCCTCTTCTGTCTGCAGCGCCTGTGATCTCCTAGGAGCCCTCCGCCTGTCTTCCCCGATTGTCTCCTACAGCGAGCTGCCAGGGAAACGGGGTTTGGGCTGGAAATGCAGGTAGCATCTGCTGCCTCCTCCTGGAATGGGGAGGTAATTAGCGGACTTCCCCCTGCCAGGCACCACCTGTGACACCAGGCAGCTGCGTGGAAAGTGGC
>NW_022588290.1:0-18335 GCF_009834535.1 Camelus ferus | reverse complement strand
TTTTGCTCTCCATCTTGTATATAGTCCTTCTGCTGCATGAATATGTAGTCTAAAAAACCAGTGTAATAGAGCTCATTTTGGAGGGATCCAAGAGTACCAGTGATCAAATCCGCATAACCAAAAAGTAAACTCAAAGCAGGCTGAGGTACAGGCTGGTACTAGTTCCATTTTTCCAATACTGGTTTCGTAAAACAGCTCTTACTGTATGTGCAAACTATGGTGTAGGGGAGGGACAGCCATTATGTATTTCTTCGATCAGACAGAGAATGACAAATATTGTGTGATCTCACTTACATGTGGAATTAAAACAAAAACCCTCAAACTCATAGAAAAAGAGATCAGAATTGTGGTTATCAGAGGCAGGGGATGGGGGGAGGGGGACCTGGATGAAGGTGGTCAAAAGTTACAAACTTCAGGTTATAATCTGAAAAATCAGTACTAGGGATGACAAGTATGAGTAACACTGCTTGACTGTATATAGGAAACTTGCTAAGAGACTAAATCCTCACAGTTCTCATCACAAGGAAAAAACTTTTCCTGCAGCCCGGTTCCATCACTGCCCTCACGCACGCTCTCTGCAGTAAAGCTGCATAATCCCATCCTCATTTTTCTTTCTCTCTTACCTTCTTTTTCTCTTCTTTTTATCCCCAAACACTCCTTTGATACAACTTAGGCTTTTCTGTGGTCTCAGATAATCACTCCTGATCCACTGACCCACAAATTAGTCATCACTGACTGAGCAAGAGAAAAACTACTTGAAATGAACCACAGGTAAGACTCCAGCCTGAACTAAGAGCCTGGGTTCAATCCCCAGTGCCTCCACTAAATAAATCAATAAATCAACTTTCCCCTCTCCAAAAAGAAACATAAAGAATGTCATGTCAGGTTTCCCTGTGAAGGATGCCCTCAGAGAATGAGGCTGCAGGGAGCAGCCCTTTGGGGCTCAGCTCCCGGCTGCCTGAGGGAAAGACGTCCTTAGGGAGGTGCCAGGTTCCTGCTTCACCGCCTGGAGCCTTGAACAGCAGGGGTTCCACAAGCTTGCTGGTCCTAAAGGCCGAATCTCTCAGGCCGAATTTAAAGGAAAATCATGGAATTTTCCCCTTCATGCCTGGTTCCAGCAAAAGGATGCATTATCCCAGTGTCTGGGCTGGCATTTTGTGCAGATGATTCGGCTTCTGGAACAAACCTGAAGAGCCCATGGTGTCCCGAGACAGGACAGTGAAGGCAAAGACGGAATCACTTTCACTGCCACAGACAACCGCCAGCAGTGGTAGATATCCGGGGCTGTCTTTAATTTCCTCCTCCCCTTTCTAAGGCTGGGATTAGCTATGCAAACACCGCCCCCTCCCAGTTGTCCTCTTACTTCATCAGTGTAGACACAGATAAAGTTATATGCTTAAAAAAACAAAAAACAAAAAACAAAAACCAAAAAACCAAGTGTAAAGAATCACTTTTGAGGCAGTCAGGGAATTCTGAATACAGGTGCCTGGGTGATGATGCCAAGGGGTTATTATTACCATTCAGGTAAGTCTACCTTTTCTAGAAAGTGCATACACATAAAGATGTAGGGATAAAAAGCCGCGTTGTCTTGAGTTTCTTTTAAATTATCACAGTAAGAAGAGGAGAGTGAGTGGGGAGGCGAGGAGGATAAAAGGAGAAGAGACGGGACAAAGGAGAGAGGGAGGAAAAAACAGGATAGATGAAACAAGTTGGCGAAATCCTGATAAACATTGAATCTGGACGATGATTTCTGTGGGGATTCGCTACTGTATTTTCTCTACCTTTGTGTTGGTTTAAAAATTTCCTGATAAATGGTATTTAAAAAAATATAAAGTCAAATCCCTTAACACAAATTACAATGATAAAAATCACCCCTTATGTTTCTCATCAGTTGAATTCAGTAATCTTTCCATATTCCCTTCTAGCTTCACAAGAATTCTGTGAATAGCAAGACATAGAAACACCTAAGTGTCCACGGGTACGTGAATGGATAAAGATGTGGCATACATCTCCAGTGGGACATTGCTCACCCACGAGAAAGAAGGAAATCCTGTCATTTGCCACAACATGGATGCATCTAGCGGACATTATGCTAAGTGAAGTCTAGACATCGCGAAACTAAAACTTTTTTTTAAAAAAGAAAAGGTATTCTGTGAGATGATTATCTTTACTTTAGCTAATAGTAGTAGTACTAATATTCACCCTCTTTTACAGTCGGGAAACTGAACCTCAGAGAGATATGAGGCTTGCTCAGTGTCACATGACAAGAACATGGGGCCAAAGTTGTTGCGGTGAGGAGGGAACTAGGAGAACAGTGCTGTGCGCTGAAACCAGATCAGGTGTTCCAGCCCCGAAGCCTGGCTTCTTTACTCAAAACCCAGGTCTTCTGTATTTTGGCCGGAGGGAATTAGTGTCCTCATGTACCACCTTGATTATCTGATGAAAAGTGCACACACTTTTAAAATTACAGTGTGTACAGACTTCACATTCAAGTTCAAAAAGACTCATGATCTTCCTGATGCCCAGAGAGCCTCCAGTCCGGACAGTGTGCCCCACCCCAACAACGGCAACAAACTGAGCCCAGTGCCATGTTAGAGACTCACCCCCGCTACTCCACAGCCTAAGACACTGCTCTTATGGTCACTGCCCCCGCCAAAGCCATTACAGTTATCCATGCCAGAATGCTGGCATTCCGTCTCACTCCTTCCATAATTTTGGCACAAATCCACCTTTTAAGCTTTATTTCTCACCCACTACAGTGTGATCTTCAGGCTCTCCCTCTGGGTCCCTCTCAAGGTCACACTTTAAATGCCTGGCCACTTGGCTGTGCTGGTGTTCTCCGAGACAAGCTTGCACGCGCCCCTCCTGGGGCTCCTAAAGCGCCCTTTTTTTTTTTTTTTTTTAAAGTATAGGGAAGACGCCCCTCTTTTAACTGGGATTCCCCGCACAACCAGCTCAGCACCTGCCAGCACCTGATCCATCCATGAGGTGTAGAGAAGACGCTATTACCCACGAAAACCCAAACCTTCTTCTAAGCAGGTTGCTAAGAACAAAGTGTCTTCAAAGCTTTGAATCCTGGCTCACTCCCTGTGTGCTGTGTAACCTTAGGGAAGTCACCGAACCTCTCTGAGCCTCAATTTCCTCGGTTAGGAACTAAAGAGAATGATGCCCTCTCTTCAGGGGACAGCTGTAACATGGACTAGGCATGCACATGGTGTCACCTGCACGAGCAAGCAAAGCTATGTGCCAGTCCACAGACCCACTTGTAAAATAATGCCATTTGCAGCAACATGGATGGACCTAGAGATAGTCATTCTACGTGAAGTAAGCCAGAAAGAGAAAAAGATACCGTATGATGTCATTCATATGTGGAATCTGAAACAGAAGACACAAATGAACTGACAGTCTGTACCTTGTTCCCCAGGCCCAGTAACTGCGATGAACTGAACCAAGAGCCAGTCCAGAGACGCCCCTCCTATAAACACACCGTGAAACACTACTTTTATTAAGACACTCCCCTTGCACAAAACTCTTACGGTTTTCCATGATCCCAAATGCACACATTCTTACTCCTTCCATAAATTCGACCCAAACTCAACGTTTAAAAGTTATTTCCCTCACACAATACACAGTTCTCTTCAGGGTCTCCGTCCAGCTCCCTCTCCAGGTCACTTCACATGCATTCATTCTCCTGCCCACCCTGTTTGGGTTGGGGTTCCCTGAGACAAGCTTTAGACAGGGTCACCCCTGGGGCTGCTCATACTACCTCCTTGAAGTGCAGTAACACGCGCAGCGTGCTTGGCATTCACCAAAATTTGTCTCATTCTGTGAGGTGTAAGGGGAACCCCTCCTTGCCCTCCCCCTAAAGAAGTCAAATCTGCATGAAGAGAGCCTGAGGTTCTGCTTAGACTGCTAAGGCTGCTAAGAACAACGTCTCTTCAAAGGTTTGGATTCTGGCCCACTTCCACTGAGCTGCGTAACCTGAGGAAAATCACCGAACCTCTCCATTTCCTCGGTTAGGACCTAAGGAGAATGATGCCCCCTCTTCAGGGGACGGCTGTCATATTGATTAGCCGAGCCCTGGGGCACAGTGAGCACCCACATGGTGTCACCAGCACGAGCAAGCGCAGCTATGTGCCAGGCCGCAGACTCTCATACCCACTCAGGAGCAGGGGCTGCATGCTGTGTCCAGCGTCCTCAGTCACAGCGGAGGTCCTTGTGCAGACTGACCCCACTCAGTCCCGACCCCTTAGCTCCGGCATCAGTGAGAGTTATGTGAGCCCTCACCAGGGGCCTTACTTGTATCACTTCATGTGCGTTTCACAGTATGGAAGGGCAGGTACCATCACGAGCCCCGTTCTACACATGTGGCACCTGAGGCACAGACAGGTCAGCCCACTTGCCCAGGGTCACGGAGCAAGTAAGAAGTGCGCCTGGGCAGTCTGCCTCCATACTGTGGGTCCTTCTGCTCCCGGGTGGGCCTAGCTGCGCCCCAGATTGTGAGAACCTGCAGCACAGTGGCCAGGTGGGCCTTCCCAGCCCTCCCCGCATTGCTGCACTGCACATGCAGCAGCCAACATCAGCTCATTGCCTGAAGCACGTATAAACACAGAAAGACGTGGTAGGGACATTCTTGTCACAAGAAGACATCCTCTCTTTGCTGCCAAAACTCAGATGATAGCCATCTTTATCTCCTCTCATGGGCCCTCATGAGAAATAATTACTAAAACGATGGAAGTAGGAAATGGGAGGCAACACAGTATGGTCGCTGAGAAAGATTAAAAAAATCAAACTCAGTTAATCCTCGCAGCAACCCCATGGGTTAGGTACTGTTGTTATCTCAGGTCTGCAGATAAGGAAACTAAGGCTAAGCGGCAACAAGCAACCCAGGTTAGCCAGGGAGCGAGTGGAGAGAAAGCAAGGTTTCTGGTGTCAGTAGTCTGGCTCCAGGAAGAGCTAGTCTGAGACGGTAACATCTGGGTCAAAGTCGGACAGAGGCTGTCGCATTTCAATCTCTTATCACCTTTTGGAGAGTGAAATTGGTCAACCAAACACTTTAACTTTTTTCTTAGTCGTTCTCTGGGCGCATGAGGCAGGGAGTATTTATCTATTAGGCACAGTATGTGAGGTGACTAGGGTCCGTGATACATTTGGGGCCCATGAAAATAGTTTAATTTCTGATATAAAACAGAGTTTATGAGAAGGGTGTTCCCGCAGGTGAAAATAGGATATTTCACCTACATTGTCAAGTATAGGGTCCGTTGTTAGAAGCTGGTCTTAATGTTCAGAATATTCACATATCTTGGAGCATCCACAAACACTCGTTGAAGGAAGAATCTCAGGCCCCTCAGTCTGGCCTGGCTCTGTGTATTTGACAATAAATAAAATTTACTTACTCCTCAGCAAGAGCTCAGGAGGGTCTATCTAGACAAACGGAGGTTTAGAGGAAAAGGGGAGGAGGCAGCAGCAGGAAAGGGGGGAATTCCACCAGGTCCACAGCACCCGCTCAGCACAGGGAACAAGTCGACTTCTGAAGAGGGTCTGTAGCCAGAGGCACAGCCGAAGTTACGTTATGCACAGTCAGAACCAGGAGCCAAGAGCCCTTGCAGTTTAGGCGTTCTCGGATGACCTAAGCACTGTGCGGGTTTTCAACTCCTGCAATCTGATGTGGATTCAGTACTAAAAATCTATACAGGCCCTGGACTGTCTCCAGGGAAGTGCTTGCTTGGTTGCCTACCGCCCGTCCCCCCCACTCCCCTTCCCCCCACCCCGACCGCCGCTGATAACCGCCGCCCCCCCAACTGCCCCCCCACCGCCCCGCCTCCAACCCCCCCGGCCCCGCCCCCACCTGTCCCGTAGTGCGTATGAGCACCGGGTGTTCCTGGAGACCTCAGGAATATGGCAAACTGCGGCCTCATTGCAAACACTCAGAGCAAGCAAACTCCTGGCTAGTAACACATTTGACCCGTGTACAACACAGCTTTGAACTGTGCGGGTCCACTTACACGCGGTTTTTCCCAATTATTACACAGGCGGCCATCCATATCCGCGGGTTCTGTCCTGACGGATATGGAGGGCTGACTACGGGACCTGAGCATCAGTGGAAAATGGTGGCCGCTGGCGGTCCTGGAAGCAATAGCTGGCGGATACCAAGGATGGCCGTATTCGTGTGATTGCTATTCCCCGCTTACTACTGGCTGCTGGATATGGAGGGCTGGGCCGAGAGAGAGTCCCCAGACCCTTCTGCGAGGTAGGGTGAGGTGTCTCTCTAACCGCGCACAAATGGGCTGGCACAATGGAGCACAGCCCCTTCGTCTGGGAAGACGCCCCGCCAAGGGCGGAGCAGCCAGCTGGGTTGCAACTTGGGGCGCGAGTTCTGCTCTCACGCGTGCTCCCTGCCGGCGCCCTCCCGCCGAGCCCGCCCCTCCCTCCCCTAGGCCCCTAGACGGCCGAGCCTCTGCCGCATGCGCACTTGAGCCCACCCCACCCCAGCAGGCGGCGGGAAGCCCGCAGAGGGAGTCTAACCAGACTTCCTGACCAGCCGCCAGGGGAGCCCTGACGGTGCCGGGAGCCGAGGTCTCAGGAGATCGAGCGCAGCCTCCGCTGAAGCGCACAGCCTCCTGGACAGCACTTGCGACATGGAGCCTCCGCCCCAGAGCAGCCGCGATGCCGCTGCCGATGCGGCTGCCGGCTCCCTCAGCCCGGGGGTCGACGAGGAGCGGGAAGAGGCGCACGGTCAGTGGCGGTGCGGGCGCTGGTTTCAGCGGATTCCAGGAAACGCACTTTCCCTGAGAGGGGCGAGCCGCAGGGCCCCCCTCCGGCACCGCCTGTCCCCTCCTGTCCCCACAGGCCGGGCTCGCTGGACGGCCTGATCTTTCTCTTTGGGTTTCCTCCCTCGCAGAAGCGCAGCCCGCGGAGAGCTCGGCTCCCGGAGAGGGGGGAGAGGAGCAGCCGGCGCAGTGCGACCCTGAGCAAGGAGCGGCCGCGGAAGGGAAGGAGGCAGGAGACGAAGGAGAAGGAAAGGAAGGCGGCGATGCTGGCGCAGCAGCCGCTGGTCCCGCGGACGGCGGAAGCCGCGAGGCGGTCGCCGAGGTTGCGGCCGAGGCGGGGGCTGAGGAGGTTGACGAGGCGGGCGCCAGCGGCGGCGAGGGCGGAGAGCAGGGCGGGGAGCAGCAGCCCCCGGAGGCCGCCGTCGAGGCTCTCGTAGTCGTGCCGCGGCGGGTGCCCGGCGCCGCGTTCACGCCGTTGCAGGTGCAGGAGCTGGAGGGCATTTTCCAGCACACTCCGTACCTCAGCCCACACGTGCGGTAAGCGGGCGGCCGGGGTGGCGCCGGGTCCCGGCAAGCGGGCGGGGCGGGGCGGGCGCTGAGGTGCGGCGGGCGGGCGCTGAGGTGCGGCGGCGCGGGCGGCTCGCGGCGGGCGGCCGGCGCGCTCACGGGGCTCTCTCCTCCGCGCGGGGCGGTAGAGCCCCCGGAGCCTGGCGGCTGTCGGGACCCCACGGCCCTCGGGTCCTAGGGTGGGGGTCCGGGCTGTGCCCCGCGGGAATGCGGGTGAGTATTTCTGTGCGGCATTTCAACAAATCATGCGCGGAAACTTTGTCGGCTGCCGGTTAACAGAAATAATGTTCTGTTAGAACCAAGGCAGAGATAAAGGTGAGAAGCTTGAGGTGGGGGAAATCAAGATAGGATCCTACCTTTATTTCAAATTTTGATAAATCTGTTCATCATGGATAACTTTTGCGTTGCTTTGTATATTCAAAACACTGCGTTTGAAAATCATTTCTCTTTAAAAAATTATTTTGATTGTTTTTATTATTTTTTGTTTCTTTTTTGGTGGGAGTACTTAGGTTTACTTATTTATATGTTTATTTGTGGTGGCAGTGCTGGGGATTGGACCGAGGACCCCGTGCATGCTAAGCACGCGCTTTACCACTGGGCTCTCTACCGCCCCCCCCCCGAAAAGTACTTATCTTGATTAGTGATTTTTCTCCATCCCCTCAAATTTTACTCTTGAGAAGAAACTGTCTCTAAAGCAAGTCTCAAGCTACATATTACAGAGTAGTATACTAGGTCGGCACTAGGGGTGTTGCTGATAAAGTGAAAACAACAACAACAACAACAACAACAACACAACAACACAACAACAAACAACACCTCAGCCAGAGAGTGAAGAGCAGTTTGCGCTGTCCGTTCGAACCTACTAGGATGTACCCCAACCTGTTCATCACTGATAGATCGATCGATTGATTTATTGGGCAAGCTATTTCAAGGCTTTAATTTAAACCATAAAATGGGCAAGAGCAATGTAAAAGAGGCAAAGGAAGTTCGTAAAGATATTTCCGCCGAGATTTTTATTCATTTTGATGTTGGTAACACGAAAAGTGTAAAGTAGAATTTCATGTGTTTCTGGAACTGTGCCTCTTTTAGCCATGAGAGTTGGCTTTCGTTAAACGATTTGTCAATTTAATTTCATTGTAAATTCTGAAGAAGTGTGTTTACCTACTCCAGAAATTTGTTCACAAAATAAATCACCGACACTTTAGAGGAAAAAATTTGTAAAGGATGAAATAACATCCTGTATTTAATTTCATCCACAGCTCCAAATACTAAACGTTTCTGATTGTCTCCCCACAGCCAGGATCTTGCAAGACGCATGGGAGTGACTGAAGCTCAACTGAAGGTCAGTAAAAACCTGAAAAAACCCAACTTGTAGGGCAGCCATTGTAAAGCCCGCTTCGTGAATTGGACACCTTGTCCTAGACATCTCCCATTGGTTTTTTTTTTTTTGTTTGTTTGTTTTTTTTTTGTTGGTTTGTTTGTTTTTTTGTCGTTGTTGCCTTTTCCATGATTGGGAAATAAGGTTTGAACTTTGGGGTCTTGGCCTTTGGTAAATGGGATAAGTTAACCCCAACTTTTGGACATTGCCTATTATCAGAGGGACAGGCTTTCCCAAAAGAAGAAAAAATATTCCCGGACTATGCTATTCCTTGTATACAAAGGTATATACATGTACATGTCGACATATATATACCTTTGTATAAACTATACCTATATAACCATATATGTCACCGAGTTACAACCACACACACGCACAGAGTTCAACTCCTTCAAACACCGGTATCCTTTAGGTAACACTTTTGTGTGGCGTCACACTGGGGTTAATCAGAAGTGGAAATTCTTCAGTTAATACACGGAAGAGCCCAGTTATACTAAATTATTTAAAACCAAGCAGAAGCTCTTTGCAGAAGGGGTGAATTTATAAGTATTTACCCACTGGAGTGAGGAGAAAAAGGAACCCCCCCCCCACAGCCCCATGGGTCAGAGGCCCTCTCCTGCCGCTGTTTCTAAGTGTGTGGTAAAGCAGTGTAGACAGTGGCAGCCCTGAATCTTAATTTTCTGGAATTCTTTGATGTGCCAGCCTGAAAGCATTGCTAACGTAATAGGTTGGGCATCACGGTGGAGGGGGGGGTGAGTTGCAGCGTTTGAAATATGTGTAAAAGTGAAACAAACTAAACCAACAATTTCCAACAGAGTTCCACTGACTTAAGGAAGGTGGAAGTTAAGCACGAATTATACAGAGCGGAAATGATTATACAAGAGTGGAACGTATGCCAGGGAGGTATCTCACACAGTCAAAGTTTTGAGACTACCAGATGCATTCGTGAATATTCTCTTGAGGAATTTCTAACACTTGAGGTCTCTTGTTTCTCTTTGTGGTGCTGTTATGAAGAGATGGGTTGCATGGAATTGTTGATGGTGGGGGATGGCTCTTAGTTCAGAGCTCATCTGGGGGGAGGGAGGAGGTAATTAGGTATATTTATTTAATTTCTTTTTGATGGAAGTACTGGAGATTGAAGCCAGGACATCGTGCATGCTAAGCATGTGCTGAACCACTCGAGCTACACAACCCCACCCCACCCCTCACCGCAGGCCAGGCTGGAGTCTTACATTTGATAGTTTGAAATAGTTTTTCTCTTGCTCAGTCAGTGATGACCAATTTGTGGGTCAATGGATCAGGAGTGATTATCCGAGACCATAGAAAAGCCTAAGTTTTATCAAAGAAGGATTTGGTGGGGGGAAGCAAAAGAAAAGAAAGAGAGAAGAAGAAAAATGAGGATGGGATTATTAGCTTTGCTGCAGGGAGCGTGTGTGAGGGCTGCGATGGCCCTGGGCTGCAGAGCTGGTGGCGGGGAGTCTGGAAAGCAGTGCTGGCCCCCTAAAGCCACGGGCTGGGCTCACAGTCAGCTCTGGCCAGGGCTTGGGAGGCCCAGGCCTCTGCTTTCTCAAGCAGGCAAAGGGTGCTCAGAGGAAAAGAAAAACTGAAGTTTCGGTGACTTGCTTTTCCTGGGTTTGCGTCGTGGTCTCTTAATGGGGTTCTGAGGGGAAAAGGAGCCACAAGAAACAAATGAGGAAACAGAGAGACTGTTGTCATCTGTTGCCAAACTCTACAGCATGAATGTCCCGAAGAAAAATTTCCCACTTCTGTTGACTTGTAATTGACAGACAGCCCTCTATTAGTTGAAGGTGTACAGCATGATGATGTGACTTACATGTTCATGAAATGATTACCACAGTAAGTTTCATCAACATCCTTCATCTCATATAGATACAGAAGTAAAGAAAAAAGTTTTTCCTTGCGATGAGAACTCTGAGGACTTAGTCTCTGAACAACTTTCCTATATACTCTGGAGCAGTATGAATTATATTTTCATCCCCAGTGCTGATTTTTCTTATAACCTGAAACTTGTAACTTTTGACCACCTTCATCCAGTTCCCCCTCCCCGATCCCCTGCCTCTGATAACTGCAAATTTGATCTCTTTTTGTATGAGTTTGAGGGGTTTTTTTTTCCACGTGGAAGTGAGATCACACAGTATTTGTTATTCTGTGTCTGACAGAAGAAAAATTTAATGGCCGCCCCCACCCCGCCACATTTTGCAAATACAGTAAGACTTGTTTTATGAAACCAGTATTGGAAAAATGGAAGTAGTACCAGCCTGTACCTCAGTTCAGGCTGCTTTGCGTTTTGCTTATGCAGATGTGACCACTGGCACACCTGATCCCCCTAAAATGGACGTAAGTCCATTAACTGGGATGCTAAGGGAAGAGTGGCGTCCACGGGACAGGTTTTATTTTCAGTTGTTCATAGTTGGCAGATATTTAGGGAGGAGCCATTTGGTGACTCTTCACCCACGTGGTTGTCGACCGTCTTCCTAAAACACAGGTTGCACCTTCTTATGTGAAGCATAAGGGACGGGCTGGGGATCTCCTGGCGGAGTAGCAGGGACTAGAGGGCCCAGCCATGCCGGGCAGCAGAGGCCGCGGTCCGCGGTCCGCGGTCCTGCACCTGCAGCCAGAGCAGAGTGAGCTGACCTGGTCCCGAGCGCAGGAAAGTCTGGAGGGTGGGGCAGGGTGCAGAGTGCGGAACTGCCCAGGGCGACCATGGTGTGCCTCTTAGCCCCAAACTCTTGGCTGGCAAAGACTTTAAGAGTTGTAGTAAATTTGGGCTGAGTTGCTCTAAACGTTCATTATTCCTAAAGTCTAATGTGAAAGGCAGTGTCCGGGGCTTCAGCTACCAAGGTGTGCCAGCGAGACAAGCCGCAATCTCCCTGGACCCCCATGACCAAGACCCCCTCACAAACCATCTCCATCTTTTGAGCCATCAAGAGGTTTCAGAGGATGAATGACCCTTCAGTCATCTTTGAGGACAGCTTTTATTTAAAAGTCCAACACACTCTTATTGATTATTTACTGTACACAGAGGGTGGGCTTTTCGAAATGGGAGTTGTTCCCCTCTGCGTCACTTTAAAGGCGGCCACGTTTTCCTGTGCCGTCCACAGCCAAGGTGACACGAGCCTAGTGTGTAGGGGTGAGTGGCAGCTTGGCAGCTGATGGTCAGTTGTCAGGACGCAGACCTACCAGGCCCAGTAATCGCAGCAGGGACCCAGTGCGGTTCGACAACTCCAGCTGCATCTGAGTGGGGGGAGTGATAGTGAAGGTGGGAGGAGGGAGACTAAGCTATAAATCAAGCCAGAGCCTGGCAGGTAGTCATTGCTCAGTAAGGGTGAGCTGAAGGGCGGGCCTTGCTGGTAACTGTCCTGAGAGGTTTGAGAAGAAGCAAATAGCTTCTGCTGGTGCAATTCAATGCGTTTTTTTTCATGTCTGACATTAAATGGTGAATGTGCTAAAGCAATTCCCTTTTCTCTCTGATTGAAGGTTTGGTTTAAGAACAGAAGGGCCAAGTGGAGGAGACATCAGAGGGCATTAAGGTTGAGAAGCGAGCGCCCCGTGCTCCTGGCTTCCCCTGTCGTCGCAGGCTTGGGGGGACCCTGCGGTGACATGCTTTTTCGGGAGCAGCATTGCATGTGCGTTCCTGTGGAGCCACTGCCGCTGGGGCCGTTTCTGGGGCCGCCCGTGCCGCCCGTGCCAGCCCTGCAGCCCCTGCCGCCCGTGCCGCCCGTGCCGCCCCTGCCAGCCCTGCAGCCCCTGCCGCCCGTGCCCCCCTGCCAGCCCTGCAGCCCCTGCCGCCCCTGCCGCCCCTGCCAGCCCTGCAGCCCCTGCCGCCCGTGTCACCTGGGCCACCCATGCCGCCCGTGCCGCCGGTGCAGCCCTTCCCTCCCTTCCCGCCCTTCCCGCCTGAGTTCTTGCCTCCTGTGTCCTGGCGTTTTCCACCTCTTCGTCCCTGTGGCTGCCCTCAGGGGGGTGGCTTGGTCCCCTCCCATCGGTGTTGCTTCTGTAGTCCCAGTGTCCTCAGGAATGGTCTCTGTGACAGGGGTTTTCAAAACGCCTCTGAGCCGGATTCCCCTTCTGCCTGCCTCCCCGCCAGGAACAGCTCACCAGACGCCTGCTAAGTGTGTTAAATACAAGTACATTCACTGACCCACTGTTTTAGGGCTCATATCTGTAGTTTCAATAAAGTTGTGAATTCTCTGCATATAGTTTCGTGTGTCACGTGGGCTTAGTAAGTTTGATGGAAATTGCTAAGCCAATGCCATTCAAAGCAATTGTCAAGGAGGCCTCCGTTCATGCAGTAATAGGCCTGAGTCTGCATGGGAAGGCCACACGCATCTCAGAAGTTCCCCAGGTGCCCATGGGGGCTTTCCACAGACCCACCGGTTCTCCTCCACCCTCTCCCCCAACACCCCATCCTCCCCCCACCCTGCCACACTAGGACCACACAGACGTGCAAGTCGGGGTGGAGAACAGCGTGTTTCAGGGCAGGCCCGAGCCCCACTCCTGGTGCTGAGCTCAGGTACACGGACTCCCCTTGGAGGAGGCTTCCTAAGAGGCTACTCACAGGGCTTTCTGGAGAAGAGGGAGCTGGGGGTTCATCTCCCAGTTCTGTTCCCGCCTTCCCTTTTGTGGAGGGGAAGCGGGGATAGAAACCACTCCAGAGGGAGGGAGGGTCCTGCCTCTGCAGGGCTAACTCAGAGGAGACTCCCTCTTGGCCAGTGTGAGGCGCTTCTCCCTTCCCCTCCCGCAGCCCGGACGTGGACTGCACATCATTGCCCCCTGCCCAGCTCAGGGCAGAGGATCAGGCCTTGCAATGTATTTTGGCACCTTCAGCATCCTTGAGAGACCCGGTTCCAGCTAATTCCACACTGAAAGGAAACCTCTTGGTTCAGTGCTGCCTGAGCAAGGAAGGGATGGTCCCTGAGCAATGACCAGGATAATCACTTCATTTAAAAGAAGCAGGTAGACCTTGCCTTTGTTCATGCTGCCTTCTTTGAACGGAACTGTCAGGTAGAAAACACACCACACACACACACACACACACACACACACACACACAGACATATGACAGACACAGTATGACCCCTATATCACGTGTATATGATATAAAGGCAAAGCTACCCAGTCAATACCCGGAACACTATCAGAATTGTTTTGTGTTATTAAAGTAACCTCTTTGTGAAATATATCTAATGGCCTGTTGTCCTTGCCTTCAGTTATTTCAAGTTCAATGCTGAGAAACAACACGGCTTTCTGTCCATCTTGGACTTGGGGAGGCAGAGGGGCTCCTGTGGAACTGAGGCAGTGTGCCTGTTGCCTGGCCGGTTTATGTACAGTGGCATGCACAAGTCTTCTGGATGGCAGCACGACCCCAGCCTGGGGAAGCGTTTTGCTGATGGACCCAAAACTGTTCCCACGGTGACCTCAGTTTTCAGGCAGTAGCTCTGCAGAGAATGTTTAGAACCTAGGCTTCCGAGATGTTCTCTAGCCAAGGTCGGAATCACCTCCTTCTTAAACGGCAGCAGTGGTTCCAGCGTCTTGTCTCCGGATGAGGAATGTATAACCTCCCTTTGAAGATTCCCCAGCCCAGCAAAGTCGCCGGCTTCACAGGTGGGCCATCACTCTTGGTCACATTGTACCCTCAGTCCTGAGACGTGAATGGCCTCGGCCATCAGCTGTGGAGGCCTCTGCCCTGGCTCCCAACACCACTCCTATAGTTCTCACTCAAGGTGTCACTCTCAAGGGAGATCCAGGCACCATCTTGCTTCTGATCCAGGACACTTCTGTGTAAATGACAATTTTTGAAACCACTTATTGGTATAGTCCTTGGTGAAGGCCTTGCTCTTCTTTGTGCATTTTAACAGTGTCAGACACTACACGGAAACTGGCTATTTTATTTGCTTATTTTATTTGGGTGGGACATTGGCATCTTTATGTTGACTGACCTTGTCAAGAAATGTAGCATTCCCTCCCCCCACTTAGTTTCCTTGAGATATAATCGTCATACCGCGCTGTATAAGTTTAAGATGTACAGCGTAATGGTTTTACTTATACATCGCTGAATTATTAGCACAAGTTTAGTGAACATCCATCATCTCATATAGACACATAATGAAATACATAGGAAAATCTTTTGTGTGTGGTGAGAACGCTTAGGATTTACTCTCTTAGTAAGTTTCATGTATAGCATACAGCAGTGTTATATTTATCATGTTCTGCATTATGTCCCCAGTACTTACCTAGAACTGGAAGTTTATACCTTTTGACTCTCCTCATTCAGTGCCCCCGCCTCCACCACAAATCTGATCTCTGTTTCTATGAGTTTCTTTGTTTGCTTGTTTTTTAACACCTTTATTGTGGTGTGATTGCTGTACAGTAAACTACACATATCTGTTGGTTTTTGAAGTCTAATTGACCCACAACGCTCTGTTAGTTTCTGTTGCACAACATAGTCATTTGGTATTTCCACACATTTCAAAATGATTGCCATGGTAAATGTAGTTATGATGTGTCACCATCCAAACACATAACATAGGTATTGATTATATTCCCCGTGCTGTACACTTCATACCTGTGACTCACGTACTTTGCAAGTGGAGGTTTGTACCTCTGAATTTCCCTCACCTGTTCCTTTCCTCCTGCCACTCTCCTTCCCTCTGGCAACCACATGTTTGTTCTCTGTGTCTGTTAATTCTGCTTCTGTTTTGTTATGATTGTTCCTTCGTTTTGTTTTTCAGATTCCACATACAAGTGAAATCATACAGTATTTACCTTTCTCTGTCTGAGTTATGTCACTTAACGTAATACCCTCTAGGTCCATCCACATAGTCACACGTGGCAAGATTTCATTCTTTTTCATGCCTGAATAATATTCCATTGTATGTATATATACACCAGTGTTTCTTTATCTATTCATCTATTGATGGACACTTAAGTTGCTTCCATGTCTTGGCTATTGTAAATAATGCTGCAATGAACATATGGGTGCTTATATATTTTCTAATCAGTGTTTTTGTTTTCTTGGGATAAATACCCAGGAGTGGATCATACGGTAGTTGTATTTTCAGTTTTTTGAAAAGCCTCCATACTGTTTTTCCACAGCCGTTGCACCAATTTACATTCCCACCAACAGTGCGTGAGGATTACTTTTTCTCCATAGCCTCACCGACAGTTGTTGTTTGTCGTCTTGTTGATAATAGCCATCATAACAGGTGTGAGATGATGTCTCATTGTATCTTTCATTTGCATTTTCCTGATTATTAGTGCTATTGAGCATCTTATCATGTACCTGTTGGCTATTTGTAAATCTTCTTTGGAAAAATGTCTATTCAGATCCTCTGCCCACTTTTAAATCAAGTTGTTTGTTTCTTTGGTGTTGAGCTGTAGGAATTCTTTGTGTATTTTGGATCTTATCCCTTTATCAGATATGTTATTTGTAAATATCTTCTCCCATTCAGGGGGTGGCCTTTTCATCTGTTGATGTTTTCCTTCACTGTGAAAAAAAACTTTTTAGTTTGATTAGTCCCATTAGTTTATTTTT
Source organism: Camelus ferus (assembly GCF_009834535.1). NCBI lineage: Eukaryota > Metazoa > Chordata > Mammalia > Artiodactyla > Camelidae > Camelus > Camelus ferus. The sequence continues at coordinate 2,065 of NW_022588290.1, read as the reverse complement.
GCTTTTGTTTCCTTCGCCTGAGGAGACATATCCGAAAAACATTACTAAGCGTGATGTGAAAGAGAGTACTGCCTAAATTTCTTCCAGAACTTTTATGGTTTCAGGTGTTACACTTAAGTCTTGAATATACTTTGCTTTATTGTTATTTTATTTATTTATTTTTAGGGGGGAGTTAATTGGGTTTGCTTTCTGTCTCTATGGATTTGCCTACTCTGGATATTTAATACTCACGGAATCGTACAATGCGTGACCTCTTGTGCCGGCTTCATTCCCTTAGCGTAATGTTTTTGAGGTTCATCCACGTTGTAGTAGATATTAGACCTTCATTTCTTTTTTTCTCTGTGCTATTATATGTTAAGATTCCTATGCGACAAAAGAACTGAAGGGGCCCTGGGGATTTACAACTTTGCAGATGGGAAAAAAGTCAATAAGATATCTAAGTTTAAAACAAAACCAAATCATTCTAAAAGGAAGAGAAGAAAGTGCTTTCAAATCCCAGATTTCTCTTACCAAGTCAATAAATTAGACTTGATATCATAATCACTAAAGTAAAGGGAATACTATAGATGTATAAGTTTTCATTTTCTGACAACATAACACATATCACTTAAAACATTTTATAGTTTTGTTGAAGTATAGTTGATTTATCATGTTGTGTTAGTTTCTGGTGTACAGCATTCCGATCCAGTTATACATATACATGTATATTTTCTTTTTCATATCCTTTTGCATTCTAGGTTATTATAAGACATTGGCATAGTTCCCTGTGCTATACAGTAGGTAGGACCTCGTGAAGACACATCGCTCTAAAGAAAAGAAATATTCCCTACACCCAGCAAATTAGGGTCAAGCGGTAATCACCTGGACCTTTACATAAAGCGCCTTCAGTGAGTCAGAGAACAGTAAAGTCAAGACCTTTTACGAAATAGCCCACGTGAAATAGATACTACTATGTTCATTCCACAGATGAGCAAATTGAGGTTCAGGTGTGTAAAGCCCTTTACTCAAATCAGTAGGGGAGCAGAAAAACCAGGGGTAAAATTGCATGCTTGCCTCTGCATTTCGTGGGCACGGGGGTTGGAGACGAGGAACTTTTGGGTTTTACTGTGTATTATCAAAACTTCAAAACTAAGATGCACTGATGAATTCATTATGTAATTTAAAAGTTAAATCTGCTTCTAGAACACACTTTATTAGACAAAGGGCCACCAAGCAAATCTAAGCTATCATTATATGAGTTGCCAAAACCGATTTGGACAGGCGGCTGATTGAACTCATTTACAGGATTTAATCCTCCAACAAGTATCTATGTGGCCGATTTCTGTTAGAAATTAAGGTGATAGTGTCATTGCTCCTAATAAGCTGCAATCTCTTTCTATATATAGAATAATGTTACACGATCCTTTCTGGTGTAATAGAAGTAAGCCGAAGATCACCTCTGTAAATTGGTTCTATGTTGTTTTCCTCTTCACAGCAGGCCAGGATCCGTTAGCTCAAACGTACCTGTACAGTTGTTTTCAACATAGCCCCAGTAAGCAGCCATTTAGCCATTTAGAGACTGCCTGTTCTGCATATCCCAAGAAACTGCACTCAACATCTGCTAGCCATAGTGAAGATAAATTCTTGAGTTCTAAAAGCTGCTGCTGCATTTCAGAGTTCTCTGACCCAAAGACTCCTTGCACTGTGTGGCTATGACATCATGTAGACTTACAAGGCCCTTCTCCGGCCTCTCTCTCCACTGGGATTTTCCCTCGTCCCCTCCTCTTCTGGGAAGTGGCCCCCATGCCATAGCCTTTGGGAGGTCTCGTGCTGTCAAGGACTTCCCTGCATGCAAACCTGTCAAGTCAACACCCAAATGAAGCTCATTGTGTTCTTCTGCCACGTCACAGTCATATCTATTTCCTTGATCAGCCCTAAAATTCCTCTAACTTACTACAAGTGCTGATGAGGAAAGGGGAGGATTTTGGAGACGATCAAGAAACTGATACGGGGTCCACCCAGTCAGCAGGACAGTCAATTGGCAAAATGATCTTGGTTGGGACTCAAAATTGGGAAGTGCCTCTGT
>NW_022588289.1:0-18355 GCF_009834535.1 Camelus ferus | reverse complement strand
GAAAACTGCGGAATTCAACCGGCACTAGGAAACAGACTGAAACCGAGATAAAAGTTTCTCCTGCAATCCGTTCCTTTGTGCTAGATGAACGAACAGTCTTCCACATGCTCAGTTTGAGAGATAAGTGTGTTGAAAGCCGTCCTTCACTAGCTTGATGGGAACACAATGTTATTTTCAGTTTGCAAAACTCATTCCCTGCTTATATAGGGGTAGATTCTAGATCCAACTCGGTTTTACAGTGAAAACTGCGAGAATTCAAACCGGCACTTGGGAAGGAAACAGACTGAAAAAAACCAGAGTAAAACGTTTCCCTTCAACCCGTTCCCTTGTGCTAGATGAACGAAGTCTTCCATGCTCAGGTTGAGAGATAAGTGTGTGTGAAAGCCGTCCTTCACCTAGCTTGTTGGGAAACACAATGCTTATTTTGAGTTGCATACTCCACTCCATGCATACTATAGGGGGAGGTACTAGATCTAACTCGGTTTTACAGTGAAAATTCAGGAACTTCAAAAACCGGCACTTGGAAACAGACTGAGAACCAGAGCAAAAGTTTCTCTGCAACCCGTTATCTGTGTGATAGATGAACGAACGTTCTCTCACTTGACTCAGTTCGAGAGATAATTGTGTGTGAAAGCCGTGCTTCACCTAGCTTGTGGGAACACAAAGTTACTCTTCAGTTGCAATCTCCACTCCATACATACATATGGGATGTCCTAGCTCCAAATCGGTTTTACAGTTAAAAACTGCGGGGTAGTTCACACCGACTAGGAAACAGACTGAGAAACCAGTGTAAAAGTTCTCCAAAACGTTCCCTTGGTGCTAGATGAACGAACGTCTCTCCACAAGTTAGTTCTGAGAGATAAGTGTGTGTGAAAGCCATCCTTCACTTAGCTTGTTGGAAACACAATGGTTATTTTCAGTTGAAACTTCCACTCCAATGCAATATAGGGGGAGTTACTATACACAAGTCTTTTTTACAGTGAAAACTGCAGGAAATTCAAACGGCAGGGCACTATGAAACAGACTGAGAAACCAGAGAAAAAGTTCTCTGCAAAAGTTCCTTGGTGCTAGGTGAACTAACGTCTTCCACTGCTCAGTCTGAGAGATAAGTGTGGAAGCCGTCCTTCACCTAGCTTGTGGGAAACAAAGTTTCTTTCAGTTGCAAACTCCACTCCATACATATATATAGTTACTAGCTCCAACTCGATTTTACACTGAAAAATGCAGGAACTTTCAAACCAGCACTAGGAAACAGGACTGAGAAAACCAGAGTAAAAGTTTCTCCTGTAAACCGTCCCTTGTGCAAGATGAACGAAGTCTCTCCACATGCTCACTTCTGAGAGATAAGTCTGTGTGAAAGCCGTCCTTCACCTAGCTGTTGGGAACACAAGTTTTTTCAGTGCAAAATGGAATCCATACATATATAAGGGGAGGTACAAGCTCCAAACTGGTTTTACAGTGAAAACTGCAGGAATTTCAACCGGCACTAGGAAACAGACTGAGAAACCCAGAGTAAAAGTTCTACTGATCCCGTTCCCTTGGTGCTTCATGAACAACATCTCTCCACATGCTCATTTGGATAGATAAGTGTGTTTTAACGCCGTACTTCACCTAGCTTGTGGGAAAACCAAATTTCTTTCAGTCGCAAATTCCAACCAAACATATATATGGGGAGATACAAGCTCCGATGGTTTACAGTTGGGAAAACTGCAGGAACTTCAAACCGGCCCTAGGAAACAAGCTGAGAAACCAGAGAGAGAGAAATGTTTTCTCCTGCCACCGTAATTTGGTGCTAGGTGAACGAACGTCTCTACACACGCTCAGTTTCTGAGAGATAAGTGTGTGTGATAGCCGTCCTTCACCTAGCTTGTTGGGAACACAAAGGTTCTTTTAGGTTGCAAACGCCACTCCGTACATATTAAGGGTAGGTACTAGCTCCAACTCGGTTTTACAGTGAAAACTGCAGGAACTTAAAACCGGCACTAGGAAACAGACTGAGAAACCAGAGTAAAAGTTTCTCCTGCATCCTTTTCCCTTGGTGCTAGATGAACGAACGCTCTCCACATGCTCAGTTCTGATAGTAATTGTGTGTGAAAAACGTACTTCACTTATCTTGTTGGGAACACAAAGTTTCTTTTCCGTTTCAAACTCCATTCCATACATATATAGGGGGAGTTTCTAGCTCCAATTCAGTTTTACAGTGAAACTGCAGGAAATTCAAACCGTAACTAGGAAAAAGGCTGAGAAACCAGAATAAAAGTTTCTCCTGCAAACAATTCCTTGGTGCATGATGAACGAAAGTCTCTCCACATGCTCAGTTCTGAGAGATATGTGTGTGAAAGCCGTCCTTCACCTACCTTGTTGGGAACACAAACTTTCTTTTCAGTTGCAAACTACACTCCATACATATATATGGGGAATTACAAGCTCCAACACGGTTTTACAGTGAAAACTGCAGGAATTCAAACCGCACTAGGAAACAGACTGAGAAACCAGAGTAAAAGTTTCTCCTGCAAACAATTCCGTTGGTGCAAGATGAACGAACGTCTCTCCACATGCTCAGTTCTGAGAGATATGTGTGTGTGAAAGCAGTCTTTCAACTACCTTGTTGTGAACACAAAGTTTCTTTTCAGTTGCAACTGCAATCCATACATATATATGGGGAGGTACAAGCTCCAACTCGGTTTTACAGTGAAACTGCAGGAAATTCAAACCGGCACTAGGAAACAGACTGAGAATCCAGAGTAAAAGTTCCACCTGCAACCAGTTCCCTTTGTGCTAGATGAACGAACGTCTCTCCACATGCTCTATTCTGATAGATAATTGTGTGTGAAAGCCGTCCTTCACATAAATTGTTGGGAACACAATGCTTATTTTCAGTTGCAAACTCCACTCCATGCATATAAAGGGGGAGGTACAAGCACAAACCCTATTTTAAGTGAAAACTGCAGGAAATTCAAACCGGCACTAGGAAACAGACTGAGAAAACAGAGTAAAAGTTTCCGTTGCAAACTGTTCCCTAGGTGCTAGGTGAACGAACGTCTCTACACATGCTCAGTTCTGAGAGATAATTGTTGGTGAAAGCCGTCCTTCACCTAGCTTGTAGGGAACACAAAGTTCTTTTCAGTTGCAAACGCAACTCCATAAATATATATGGGGAGGTAGTAGCTTAAACTCGGTTTTCCAGTGAAATCTGCAGGAACTTCAAACAGGCACTAGAAACAGACTGAGAAACTGGAGAAAAAGTTTCACCAGCATCCAGTTCCCTTGGTGCTAGATGAACGAACATCTCTCCAGATGCTCATTTCTGAGAGATAAGTGTGTTGTGAAAGCCGAACTTCACCTAAAATGTTCGGAACACAAAGTTCCTTTGAGTTGCAAACTCCACTCCATATATATATTTGGGGAGGTACTAGCTGAAAACTCGTTTATTACAGTGAAAACTGCAGGAACTTCAAACCGGCACTAGGAAACAGACTGAGAAACAAAGTTAAGATTCTCCTGCAATCCGTTCCCTTGGTGCTAGATGAACGAACGTCTCTCCACGTGCTCAGTTCTGAGAGATAATTGTGTGTGAAAGCCGTGCTTCAACTAGCTTGTTGGTGAACACAAAGTTACTCTTCAGTTGCAAACTCCACTTCATAACATATATATGGTAGGTACTAGCTCCAACTCGGTTTACAGTTGAAAACTTGCAGGAAACTTCAAACCGCACTAGGAATCAGACTGAGAAACCAGAGTAAAAGTTTCTCCTGCAAACAGTTCCCTTGGGGCTAGGTGAACGAACGTCTCTCCACATGCTCAGTTCTGAGAGATAATTGTGAAAGCCGTCCTTCACCTAGCTTGTAGGGAACACAAAGTTTCTTTTCAGTTGCAAATTCCACTCCATACATATATATGGGGAGGTAGTAGCTTAAACTCGGTTTTCCAGTGAAACTGCAGGAACTTCAAACGGCACTAGGAAACAGACTGAGAACCCAGAGTAATACTTTCTCCTGTAACCCGTTCCCTTTGTGCTAGATGAAAGAACATCTCTCCACATGCTCAGTTCTGAGTGATAAGTGTGTGTGAAAGCCGTCCTTCACCTAGCTTGTTGGGAACACAAAATTTCTTTTCAGTTGCAAACTCCACTCCATATATATATAATGGGGCGGTAGTAGCTTCCAACACGGTTTTACAGTGAAACTGCAGGAAATTCAAAACGGCACCAGGAAACAGGCTGAGATACCAGAGTAAAAGTTTCTCCTGCATTCTTTTTCTTGGTGCTACATGAACGAACGTCTCTCCACATGCTCAGTTCTGAGAGATAAGTATGTTTGAAAGCCTTCCTTCACCTAGCTTGTTGTGAACACAAAGTTTCTTTTCAGTTGCAAACTCCAATCCATACATATATATAGGTAGGTAGTAGCTCCAACTTTTTTTTCCAGTGAAAACTGCAGGAAATTAAAACCGGCTCTAGGAATCAGGCTGAGATACCAGAGTAAAAGTTTTTCCTACATCCTTTTCATTGGTGCTAGATGAACGAACGTCTCTCCACATGATCAGTTCTGACAGATATGTGTGTGTAAAAGCCGTCCTTCACCTAGAATGTTGGGAACACAAAAATTCTTTTAAGTTGCAAACTCCATTCCAAACATATATATGGGTAGGTACTAGCTCCAACACGGTTTTACAGTGAAAACTGCAGGAACATCAAACCGGGCACTAGGAAACAGACTGAGAATCCAGAGTAAAAGTTTCTCCGGCAAACCCGTTTGCTTTGTGCAAGATGAACGAACGTCTCTCCACATGCTCAGTTCTGATAGATAATTGTGTGTGAAAAGCCGTCCTTCACATAGATTGTTGGGAACACAATGCTTATTTTCAGTTGCAAACCCCACTCCCATGCATATATATGGGGAGGGTACTATCACCAACTCTTTTTACTGTGAAAACTGCAGGAAATTCAAACCGGCACTAGGAAAACAGACTGAGAAACCAGTGTAAAAGTTTCTCCTGTAAACTGTTCCCTTGATGCTAGCTGAACGAACGTCTCTCCACATGCTCAGTTTTGAGAGATAAGTGTGTGTTTAATCCGTCCTTCACCTAGCTTGTTGGGAACACAAAGGTTTATTTCAGTTGCAAATGCCACTCCATACATATATATTGTGAGGTACTAGCTCCAACTCGGTTTTACAGTGAAAACTGCAAGAACTTCAAACCGGCACTAGGAAACAGACTGAGAAACCAGAGTAAAAGTTTCTCCTGCATACTTTTTCCCTTGGTGCTAGATGAACGAACGTCTCTCCACATGCTCATTTCTGATAGATAATTGTGTGTGAACGCCGTCCTTCACCTAGCTTGTTGGGAACACAAAGTTTCTTTTCAGTTTCAAACTCCATTCCATACATATACAGTGGGATGTTCTAGCTCCAACTCGGTTTTACAGTGAAAACTGCAGGAAATTCAAACCGTAACTAAGAAACAGGCTGAGTAACCAGAGTAAAAGATTCTCCAGCATCCCATTCCCTTGGTGCTAGATGAACGAACGTCTCTCCACATGCTTAGTTCTGAGAGATAAGTGTGTGTGAAAGCCGTCCTTCACCTAGCTTGTTGGGAACACAATGCTTATTATAAGTTGCAAACTCCACACCTTGCATATATAGGGACAGGTACTAGATCCAACTCGGTTTTACAGTGAAATCTGCAGGAAATTCAAAGCGACACTAGGAAACAGACTGTGAAACCACAGTAAAAGTTTCTCCTGCATCCTTTTCTTTTGGTGCTAGATGAACGAACGTCTCCCCACATGCTCAATTCTGAGTGATATGTGTGTGAAAGCCGTCCTTCATCTAGCTTGTTGGGAATACAAAATTTCTTTTCAGTTGCAAACACCACTCCATACATATATAAGATGAGGTACTAGCTCCAACTCGGTTTTACACTGAAAACTGCAGGAAATTCAATCCGGCACTAGGAAATAGACTGAGAAAGCAAAGTAATAAGTTTCTCCTGCAACCCGTTCCCTTAGTTCTAGATGAATGAACGTCTCTCCACATGCTCAGTTCTGAGAGATAAGTGTGTAAAGCCGCCCTTCAACTCTCTTGTTGGGAACACAAGATTCTTTTCAGTTGCAAATTCCACTCCATACATATATAAGGGGATGTACAATCTCCAACTCGGTTTTACAGTGAAAACTGCAGGAACCTCATAACGGCACTTGAAAACAGACTCAGAAACCACAGTAAAAGTTATCCTGCAACCCGTTCCCCTGCTTCTCGATGAACGAACATCTCTGCATATGCTCAGTTCTGAGAGATAAGTGTGTGTGAATGCCGTACTTCATCTAGCTTCTTGGGAACACAAAGTTTATTTTTAGTTGCAAACCCCAATCCATATATATATATGGGGAGTTACTAGCTCCGAGTCGGTTTTACAGTGAAAACTGCAGGAACTTAAAAAGGGCAGTATGAAACAGACTGAGAAACCAGAGTAAAAGTTTCTCCTGCAACCCGTTTGCTTCGTGCTAGATGAACGAATGTCTCTCCACATACTCAGTTCTGAGAGATAAATGTGTGTGAACACCGTCCTTCACCTAGCTTGTTGGGAACACAAAGTTTTTTACAGTTGCAAACTCCACTCCATACATATATATGGGGTGGTACTAGCTCCAACACTGTTTTACAGTGAAAACTGTGGGAAGTTCAAACCGGCACTAGGAAACAAACTGAGAAACCAGAGTAAAAGTTTCTCCTGCAAAACGTTCCCTTCGTGCTACATGAACGAACGTCTTTCCACATGCTCAGTTCAGAGAGATAAGTGTGTGTGAAAGCCGTCCTTCAACTAGCTAGTTGGGAACACAAAGTTTCTTTTCAGTTGCAAAGTCCATTCCATACATATGTATGGGGAGTTACTAGCACCAACTGGGTTTTACAGTGAAAACTGCAGGAACTTCAAACCGGCACTAGGAAACAGACTGAGAAACCAGAGTAAAAGTTTCTCCTGCCATCATTTCCCTTGGTGCTAGATGAACGAACTACTCTCCACATGCTCATTTCGGAGAGATAAGTGTGTGTGAAAGCTGTCCTTCACCTTGCTTGTTGGGAACACATGATTCTTTTCAGTTGCAAACTCCACTCCATACATATATATAGTTACTAGCTCCAACTCGATTTTACACTGAAAACTGCAGGAACTTCAAACCAGCACTAGGAAACAGACTGAGAAACCAGAGTAAAAGTTTCTCCTGTAAACCGTTCCCTTTGTGCAAGATGAACGAATGTCTCTCCACATGCTCACTTCTGAGAGATAAGTCTGTGTGAAAGCCGTCCTTCACCTAGCTTGTTGGGAACACAAAGTTTCTTTTCAGTTGCAAAATGGAATCCATACATATATAAGGGGAGGTACAAGCTCCAACTCGGTTTTACAGTGAAAACTGCAGGAATTTCAAACCGGCACTAGGAAACAGACTGAGAAACCAGAGTAAAAGTTTCTACTGCATCCCGTTCCCTTGGTGCTTCATGAACGAACATCTCTCCACATGCTCATTTCGGATAGATAAGTGTGTTTTAACGCCGTACTTCACCTAGCTTGTTGGGAAAACCAAATTTCTTTTCAGTCGCAAATTCCAATCCAAACATATATATGGGGAGATACAAGCTCCGACTTGGTTTTACAGTGAAAACTGCAGGAACTTCAAACCGGCCCTAGGAAACAAGCTGAGAAACCAGAGAAATGTTTCTCCTGCCACCCGTTAATTTGGTGCTAGGTGAACGAACGTCTCTACACACGCTCAGTTCTGAGAGATAAGTGTGTGTGATAGCCGTCCTTCACCTAGCTTGTTGGGAACACAAAGGTTCTTTTAGGTTGCAAACGCCACTCCGTACATATATAAGGGTAGGTACTAGCTCCAACTCGGTTTTACAGTGAAAACTGCAGGAACTTAAAACCGGCACTAGGAAACAGACTGAGAAACCAGAGTAAAAGTTTCTCCTGCATCCTTTTCCCTTGGTGCTAGATGAACGAACGTCTCTCCACATGCTCAGTTCTGATAGTAATTGTGTGTGAAAAACGTACTTCACTTATCTTGTTGGGAACACAAAGTTTCTTTTCCGTTTCAAACTCCATTCCATACATATATAGGGGGAGTTTCTAGCTCCAATTCAGTTTTACAGTGAAAACTGCAGGAAATTCAAACCGTAACTAGGAAAAAGGCTGAGAAACCAGAATAAAAGTTTCTCCTGCAAACAATTCCCTTGGTGCATGATGAACGAAAGTCTCTCCACATGCTCAGTTCTGAGAGATATGTGTGTGTGAAAGCCGTCCTTCACCTACCTTGTTGGGAACACAAACTTTCTTTTCAGTTGCAAACTACACTCCATACATATATATGGGGAATTACAAGCTCCAACACGGTTTTACAGTGAAAACTGCAGGAATTCAAACCGGCACTAGGAAACAGACTGAGAAACCAGAGTAAAAGTTTCTCCTGCAAACAATTCCGTTGGTGCAAGATGAACGAACGTCTCTCCACATGCTCAGTTCTGAGAGATATGTGTGTGTGAAAGCAGTCTTTCAACTACCTTGTTGTGAACACAAAGTTTCTTTTCAGTTGCAAACTGCAATCCATACATATATATGGGGAGGTACAAGCTCCAACTCGGTTTTACAGTGAAAACTGCAGGAAATTCAAACCGGCACTAGGAAACAGACTGAGAATCCAGAGTAAAAGTTCCACCTGCAACCAGTTCCCTTTGTGCTAGATGAACGAACGTCTCTCCACATGCTCTGTTCTGATAGATAATTGTGTGTGAAAGCCGTCCTTCACATAAATTGTTGGGAACACAATGCTTATTTTCAGTTGCAAACTCCACTCCATGCATATAAAGGGGGAGGTACAAGCACAAACCCTATTTTACAGTGAAAACTGCAGGAAATTCAAACCGGCACTAGGAAACAGACTGAGAAAACAGAGTAAAAGTTTCCGTTGCAAACTGTTCCCTAGGTGCTAGGTGAACGAACGTCTCTACACATGCTCAGTTCTGAGAGATAATTGTTGGTGAAAGCCGTCCTTCACCTAGCTTGTAGGGAACACAAAGTGTCTTTTCAGTTGCAAACGCAACTCCATAAATATATATGGGGAGGTAGTAGCTTAAACTCGGTTTTCCAGTGAAATCTGCAGGAACTTCAAACAGGCACTAGGAAACAGACTGAGAAACTGGAGAAAAAGTTTCACCAGCATCCAGTTCCCTTGGTGCTAGATGAACGAACATCTCTCCAGATGCTCATTTCTGAGAGATAAGTGTGTGTGAAAGCCGAACTTCACCTAAAATGTTCGGAACACAAAGTTCCTTTTGAGTTGCAAACTCCACTCCATATATATATTTGGGGAGGTACTAGCTGAAACTCGTTTATACAGTGAAAACTGCAGGAACTTCAAACCGGCACTAGGAAACAGACTGAGAAACAAGAGTTAAAGATTCTCCTGCAATCCGTTCCCTTGGTGCTAGATGAACGAACGTCTCTCCACGTGCTCAGTTCTGAGAGATAATTGTGTGTGAAAGCCGTGCTTCAACTAGCTTGTTGGGAACACAAAGTTACTCTTCAGTTGCAAACTCCACTTCATACATATATATGGGTAGGTACTAGCTCCAACTCGGTTTTACAGTGAAAACTGCAGGAACTTCAAACCGCACTAGGAATCAGACTGAGAAACCAGAGTAAAAGTTTCTCCTGCAAACAGTTCCCTTGGGGCTAGGTGAACGAACGTCTCTCCACATGCTCAGTTCTGAGAGATAATTGTGAAAGCCGTCCTTCACCTAGCTTGTAGGGAACACAAAGTTTCTTTTCAGTTGCAAACTCCACTCCATACATATATATGGGGAGGTAGTAGCTTAAACTCGGTTTTCCAGTGAAAACTGCAGGAACTTCAAACCGGCACTAGGAAACAGACTGAGAACCCAGAGTAATACTTTCTCCTGTAACCCGTTCCCTTTGTGCTAGATGAAAGAACATCTCTCCACATGCTCAGTTCTGAGTGATAAGTGTGTGTGAAAGCCGTCCTTCACCTAGCTTGTTGGGAACACAAAATTTCTTTTCAGTTGCAAACTCCACTCCATATATATATAAGGGGTGGTAGTAGCTCCAACACGGTTTTACAGTGAAAACTGCAGGAAATTCAAAACGGCACCAGGAAACAGGCTGAGATACCAGAGTAAAAGTTTCTCCTGCATTCTTTTTCTTGGTGCTACATGAACGAACGTCTCTCCACATGCTCAGTTCTGAGAGATAAGTATGTTTGAAAGCCTTCCTTCACCTAGCTTGTTGTGAACACAAAGTTTCTTTTCAGTTGCAAACTCCAATCCATACATATATATAGGTAGGTAGTAGCTCCAACTTTTTTTTCCAGTGAAAACTGCAGGAAATTAAAACCGGCTCTAGGAATCAGGCTGAGATACCAGAGTAAAAGTTTTTCCTACATCCTTTTCATTTGGTGCTAGATGAACGAACGTCTCTCCACATGATCAGTTCTGACAGATATGTGTGTGTAAAAGCCGTCCTTCACCTAGAATGTTGGGAACACAAAAATTCTTTTAAGTTGCAAACTCCATTCCAAACATATATATGGGTAGGTACTAGCTCCAACACGGTTTTACAGTGAAAACTGCAGGAACATCAAACCGGCACTAGGAAACAGACTGAGAATCCAGAGTAAAAGTTTCTCCGGCAAACCGTTTGCTTTGTGCAAGATGAACGAACGTCTCTCCACATGCTCAGTTCTGATAGATAATTGTGTGTGAAAGCCGTCCTTCACATAGATTGTTGGGAACACAATGCTTATTTTCAGTTGCAAACCCCACTCCATGCATATATATGGGGAGGTACTATCACCAACTCTTTTTACTGTGAAAACTGCAGGAAATTCAAACCGGCACTAGGAAACAGACTGAGAAACCAGTGTAAAAGTTTCTCCTGTAAACTGTTCCCTTGATGCTAGCTGAACGAACGTCTCTCCACATGCTCAGTTTTGAGAGATAAGTGTGTGTGTAATCCGTCCTTCACCTAGCTTGTTGGGAACACAAAGTTTCTTTTTAGTTGCAAACACCACTCCTTACATATATATGGGGAAGGACAAGCTCCAACTCGGTTTTACAGTGAAAACTGCAGGAACTTCAAACCGGCACTAGGAAAAAGACTGAGACACCAGAGTAAAAGTTTCTCCAGCAACCCGTTGCCTTGTTGCTATTTGAACGATCGTCTCTCCACAAGCTTAGTTCTGAGAGATAAGTGTGTGTGAAATATATCCTTCACCTATCTTGCTGGGAACACAAAGTTTCTTTTCAGTTGCAAACTCCACTCCATACATATATATGGGGAGGTACTAGCTCCAACTCGATTTTACAGTGAAAACTGCAGGATCATCAAAACGGCACTAGAAAACACACTGAGAATTCAGAGTAAAAGTTTCTCCTGCATCCTTTTCATTTGGTGCTAGATGAACGAACGTCTCTCCACATGATCAGTTCTGAGAGATATGTGTGTGTGAAAGCCGTCCTTCACCTAGAATGTTGGGAACACAAAAATTCTTTTAAGTTGCAAACTCCATTCCAAACATATATATGGGTAGGTACTAGCTCCAACTCGGTTTTACAGTGAAAACTGCAGGAACATCAAACCGGCACTAGGAATCCGACTGAGAATCCAGAGTAAAAGTTTCTCCTGCAACCCGTTCCTTTGTGATAGATGAACGAACGTCTCACCACATGCTCAGTTCTGATAGATAATTGTGTGTGAAAGCCGTCCTTCAGCTAGCTTGTTGGGAACACAATGCTTATTTTCAGTTGCAAACCCCAATCCATGCATATATATGGGGAGGTACTAGCACCAACTCTTTTTTACAGTGAAAACTGCAGGAAATTCAAACCAGCACTAGGAAACAGACTGAGAAACCAGTGTAAAAGTTTCTCCTGTAAACTGTTCCCTTGGTGCTAGCTGAACGAACGTCTCTCCACATTCTCAGTTCTGAGAGATAAGTGTGTGTGAAATCCGTCCTTCACCAAGCTTGTTGGGAACACAAAGTTTCTTTTTAGTTGCAAACACCACTCCTTACATATATATGGGGAAGAACAAGCTCCAACTCGGTTTTACAGTGAAAACTGCAGGAACTTCAAACCGGCACTAAGAAACAGACTGAGACACCAGAGTAAAAGTTTCTCCAGCAACCCGTTGCCTTGTTGCTATTTGAACGATCGTCTCTCCACAAGCTTAGTTCTGAGAGATAAGTGTGTGTGAAATATATCCTTCACCTATCTTGCTGGGAACACAAAGTTTCTTTTCAGTTGCAAACTCCACTCCATACATATATATGGGGAGGTACTAGCTCCAACTCGATTTTACAGTGAAAACTGCAGGATCATCAAAACGGCACTAGAAAACACACTGAGAATTCAGAGTAAAAGTTTCTCCTGCATCCCGTTCACTTGGTGCCTGATGAAAAAACGTCTCTCCACATGCAAAGTTCTGAGAGATAAGTGTGTGCGAAAGCCGTCCTTCACATTGCTTGTTGGGAACACAATGCTTATTTTCAATTGCAAATTCCACTCCATGCATGTATAGGGGGAGGTACTAGATACAACTCGGTTTTACAGTGAAAACTGCAGGAAATTCAAACCGGCACTAGGAAACAGACTGAGAAACCAGAGTAAAAGTTTTTCCTGCAACCCGTTCCCTTGGTCCTAGGTGAATGAAAGTCTCTGCACTTGCTCAGATCTGAGAGATAATTGTGTGTGAAAGCAGTGCTTCAACTAGCTTGTTGGGAACACAAAGTTAGTCTTCAGTTGCAAACTCCACTCCATAAATATATATGGGTAGGTACAAGCTCCAACTCGGTTTTACAGGGAAAACGGCAGGAACTTCAGACCGCACTAGGAAACAGACTGAGAAAACAGTGTAAAAGTTTCTCCTCAACTCGTTCCCATGGTGCTAGATGAAGGAAAGTCTCTTCACAAGCTTAGTTCTGAGAGATAAGTGTGTGTGAAAGCCATCCTTCAACTAGCTTGTTGAGAACACAAGGATTCATTTAAGTTGCAAACTCCATTCCAAACATATATATGGGTAGGTACTAGCTCCAACTCGGTTTTTTAGTGAAAACTGCAGGAACATCAAACCGGCACTTGGAAACAGACTGAGAATCCAGAGTAAACGTTCCTCCTGCAACCCGTTCCCTTTGTGCTAGATGAACGAACGTCTCTCCACATGCTCAGTTCTGATAGATAATTGTGTGTGAAAGCCGTCCTTCACATAAATTGTTGGGAACACAATGCTTATTTTCAGTTGCAAACTCCACTCCATGCATATAAAGGGGGTGGTACAAGCACCACTCTATTTTACAGTGAAAACTGCAGGAAATTCAAACCGGCACTAGGAAACAGACTGAGAAACCAGAGTAAAAGTTTCCCCTGCAAACTGTTCCCTAGGTGCTAGGTGAACGAACGTCTCTACACATGCTCAGTTCTGAGAGATAATTGTTGGTGAAAGCCGTCCTTCACGTAGCTTGTAGGGAACACAAAGTTTCTTTACAGTTGCAAACCCAACTCCATACATATATATGGGGAGGTAGTAGCTTAAACTCGGTATTCCAGTGAAATCTGCAGGAACTTCAAACAGGCACTAGGAAACAGACTGAGAAACTGGAGAAAAAGTTTCTCCAGCAACCATTTCCCTTGGTGCTAGATGAACGAACGTCTCTCCACATGCTCAGTTCTGAGAGATAAGTGTGTGTGAAAGCCGAACTTCACCTAAAATGTTGGGAACACAAAGTTTCTTTTCAGTTGCAAACTCCATTCCATATATATAATTGGGGAGGTACTAGATCCAACTCGGTTTTACAGTGAAAACTGCAGGAACTTCAAACCGCACTAGGAAACAGACTGAGAAACCAGAGTAAAAGTTTCTCCTGCAAACAGTTCCCTTGGTGCTAGGTGAACAAACGTCTCTCCACATGCTCAGATTCTGAGAGATAATTGTGATAGCCGTCTTTCACCTATGCTTGTAGGGAACACAAAGATTCTTTTCAGTTGCAAACTCCACTCCATACATATATATGGGGAGGTAGTAGCTTAAACTCGGTTTTCCAGTGAAAACTGCAGGAACATCAAACCGGCACTAGGAATCAGACTGAGAAACCAGAGAAATACTTTCTCCTGTAACCGTTCCCTTTGTGCTAGATGAACGAACGTCTCTCCAATTGCACAGTTCTGAGTGATAAGTGTGTGTGAAAGCCGTCCTTCAACTAACATGTTGGGAAAACAAAATTTCTTTTCAGTTGCAAACTCCACTCCATATATATATATGGGGAGGTAGTAGCTCCAACACGGTTTTACAGTGAAAACTGCAGGAAATACAAAACGGCAGTAGGAAACAGGCTGAGATACCAGAGTAAAAGTTTCTACTGAAAAAAGTTCCCTTGGTGCTAGCTGAACGAACGTCTCTCCACATGCTCAGTTCTGAGAGATAAGTGTGTGTGAAAGCCGAACTTAACCTAAAATGTTTGGAAAACAAAGTTTCTTTTCAGTTGCAAACTCCACTCCATATATATATTTGGGGAGGTACTAGCTCGAACTCGGTTTTACAGTGAAACTGCAGGAAATTCAAACCGGCACTTGGAAACAGACTGAGAAACCAGAGCAAAAGTTTCTCCTGCAAACCGTTCCCTTGGTGCAAGATGAACAAACGTCTCTCCACTTGCTCAGTTCTGAGAGATAATTGTGTGTGAAAGCCGTGCTTCACCTATCTTGTTGGGAACACAAAGTTACTCTTCAGTTGCAATCTCCACTCCATATATATATATGGGTAGGTACTAGCTCCAAATCGGTTTTACAGTGAAAACTGCAGGAACTTCAAACCGCACTAGGAAACAGACTGAGAAACCAGTGTAAAAGTTTCTCCTCAACCCGTTCCCTTGATGCTAGATGAACGAACGTCTCTCCACAAGCTTAGTTCTGAGAGTTAAGTGTATGTGAAAGCCATCCTTCATCTAGCTTGTTGGGAACACAAAGATTCTTTTAAGTTGCAAACTCCATTCCAAACATATATATGGGTAGGTACTAGCTCCAACTCGGTTTTACAGTGAAAACTGCAGGAACATCAAACTGGCACTAGGAAACAGACTGAGAATCCAGAGTAAAATTTTTTCCTGCAACCCGTTCCCTTTGTGCTAGATGAACGAAAGTCTCTCCACATGCTCACTTCTGAGAGATAAGTGTGTGTGAAAGCCGTACTTCACATAGATTGTTGGGAACACAATGGTTATTTTCAGTTGCAAACTCCACTCCATACATATATATGGGGAGGTAGTAGCTTAAACTCGGTTTTCCAGTGAAAACTGCAGGAACATCAAACCGGCACTAGGAATCAGACTGAGAAACCAGAGAAATACTTTCTCCTGTAACCGTTCCCTTTGTGCTAGATGAACGAACGTCTCTCCAATTGCACAGTTCTGAGTGATAAGTGTGTGTGAAAGCCGTCCTTCAACTAACTTGTTGGGAAAACAAAATTTCTTTTCAGTTGCAAACTCCACTCCATATATATATATGGGGAGGTAGTAGCTCCAACACGGTTTTACATTGAAAACTGCAGGAAATACAAAACGGCAGTAGGAAACAGGCTGAGATACCAGAGTAAAAGTTTCTACTGAAAAAAGTTCCCTTGGTGCTAGCTGAACGAACGTCTCTCCACATGCTCAGTTCTGAGAGATAAGTGTGTGTGAAGCCGAACTTAACCTAAAATGTTTGGAAAAACAAGTTCTTTTCAGTTGCAAACTCCACTCCATATATATATTTGGGGAGGGGTACTAGCTCGAACTCGGTTTTACAGTGAAACTGCAGGAAATTCAAACCGGCACTGGAAACAGGACTGAGAAACCAGAGCAAAAGTTTCTCCTGCAACCGTTCCCTTGGTGCAAGATGAACAAACGTCTCTCCACTTGCTCAGTTCTGAGAGATAATTGTGTGTGAAAGCCGTGCTTCACCTATCTTGTTGGGAACACAAAGTTACTCTTCAGTTGCAATCTCCACTCCATACATATATATTGGTAGGTACTAGCTCCAAATCGGTTTTACAGTGAAAACTGCAGGAACTTCAAACCGCACTAGGAATCAGACTGAGAAACCAGTGTAAAAGTTTCTCCTCAACCCGTTCCCTTGGTGCTAGATGAACGAACGTCTCTCCACATGCTCACTTCTGAGAGTTAAGTGTATGTGAAAGCCATCCTTCATCTAGCTTGTTGGGAACACAAAGATTCTTTTAAGTGCAAACTCCATTCCAACATATATATGGGTAGGTACTAGCTCCAACTCGGTTTTACAGTTGAAAACTGCAGGAACATCAAACCGGGGCACTAGGAAACAGACTGAGAATCCAGAGTAAAATTTTTTCCTGCAACCCGTTCCCTTTGTGCTAGATGAACGAAAGTCTCTCCACATGCTCACTTCTGAGAGATAAGTGTGTGTGAAAGCCGTCCTTCACATAGATTGTTGGGAACACAATGGTTATTTTCAGTTGCAAACTCCACTCCATACATATATATTGGGGAGGTAGTAGCTTTAAACTATTCGGTTTCCAGTTACAACTGCCAGGAACAATCAAACCGGCAGCACTAGGAATCAGACTGAGAAACCAGAGAAATACTTTCTCCTGTAACCGTTCCCTTTGTGCTAGATGAACGAACGTCTCTCCAATTGCACAGTTCTGAGTTTGATAAGTGTGTGTGAAAGCCGTCCTTCAACTAACTTGTGGGAAAACACAATTTCTTTTCGTTTTCTGCATTTGGCAACTCCACTCCATATATATATATGGGAACGGTAGTAGCTCCAACACGGTTTTACAGTGAAAACTGCAGGAACTACAAAACGGCAGGTAGGGAAACAGGCTGAGATACCAGAGTAAAAGTTCTACTGAAAAAGTTCCCTTGGTGCTAGCTGAACGAACGTCTCTCCACATGCTCAGTTCTGAGAGATAAGTGTGTGTGAAAGCCGAACTTAACCTAAAATGTTTGGAAAACAAAGTTTCTTTTCAGTTGCAAACTCCACTCCATATATCTATTTGGGGAGGTACTAGCTCGAACTCGGTTTTACAGTGAAACTGCAGGAAATTCCAAACCGGCACTTGGAAACAGGACTGAGAAACCAGAGCAAAAGTTCTCCTGCAACCGTTCCCTTGGTGCTGCAAGATGAAACAAACGTCTCTCCACTTGCTCAGTTCTGAGAGATAATTGTGTGTGAAAGCCGTGCTTCACCTATCTTGTTGGGAACACAAAGTTACTCTTCAGTTGCAATCTCCACTCCATATATATATATGGGTAGGTACTAGATCCAAATCGGTTTTACAGTGAAAACTGCAGGAACTTCAAACCGCACTAGGAAACAGACTGAGAAACCAGTGTAAAGTTTCTCCTCACCCCGTTCCCTTGATGCTAGATGAACGAACGTCTCTCCACAAGCTTAGTTCTGAGAGTTAAGTGTATGTGAAAGCCATCCTTCATCTAGCTTGTTGGGAACACAAAGATTCTTTTAAGTTGCAAACTCCATTCCAAACATATATGGGTAGGTACTAGCTCCAACTCGGTTTTACAGTGAAAACTGCAGGAACATCAAACCGGCACTAGGAAACAGACTGAGAATCCAGAGTAAAATTTTTTCCTGCAACCCGTTCCCTTTGTGCTAGATGAACGAAAGTCTCTCCACATGCTCACTTCTGAGAGATAAGTGTGTGTGAAAGCCGTCCTTCATCTATCTTGTTGGGAACACAATGCTTATTTTCAGTTGCAAACTCCACTCCATACATATATATGGGTAGGTACTAGATCCAACTGTGTTTTACATTGAAAACTGCAGGATTTTCAAACCGGCACTAGGAAACAGACTGAGAATCCAGAGTAATAGTTTCTCCTGCAACAGTTCCCTTGGTGCTAGGTGAAAGAACGTCTCACCACATGCTCATTTCTGACAGATAATTATGTGTGAAATCCGTCCTCACCTAGCTTGTAGGGAACACAAAGTTTCTTTTCAGTTGCAAACTCCACTCCATACATATATATGGGGAGGTAGTGGCTTAAACTCGGTTTTCCAGTGAAAACTGCAGGAACTTCAAACTGGCACTAGGAAACAGACTGAGAAACCAGAGAAAAAGTTTCTCCAGCAACCCGTTCCATTGGTGCTAGATGAACGAACGTCTCTTCACATGCTCAGTTCTGAGAGATAAGTGTGTGTGAAAGCCGAACTTCACATAAAATTTTGGGAACACAAAGTATCTTTTCAGTTGCAAATTCCAATCCATATATATATTTGGGGAGGTACTAGCTCCAACACTGTTTTACAGT
>NW_022588288.1:0-18361 GCF_009834535.1 Camelus ferus | reverse complement strand
AGACGATCGTCATCTAGGACAAAGGAAACGGGTTGCAGGAGAAAATTTTTCTCTGGATTCTCAGTCTGTTTCCAAGTGCCGGTTTGAATTTAATGCAGTTTTCACAGTAAAACCGAGTTGGAGCTAGTACCTCCCCATATATATGTATGGAGTGGAGTTTGCAACTGAAAAGAAACTTTGTGTTCCCAACAAGCCAGGTGAAGAACGGTTTTCACACACACTTATCTCTCAGAAATGAGCATCCTGAGAGACGTTCGTTCATCTAGCACAAAGTGAACGGGTTGCAGGAGAAAATTTTACTCTGGTTTCTCAGTCTGTTTCCTAGCGCCGGTTTCAATTTCCTGTAGTTTTCACTGTAAAACCGAGTTAGAGCTAGAACCTCCCCATATATATGTATGGAGTGAAGTTTGCAACTGAAAAGGAACTTTGTGTTTCCAACAAGCCAGATGAAGGACGGCTTTCACACACACATTTCGCTCAGAGATGAGCATGTGGAAAGAATTTCGTTCATCTAGCATAAAGGGAACGTGTTGCAGGAGAAACTTTTACTCTGGTTTCTCAGTCTGTTTCCTAGTGCCGGTTTGAAGTTCCTGCAGTTTTCACTGTAAAACCGATTTGGAGCTTGTACCTCTCCATTTATATGTATGAAGTGGAGTTTGCAACTGAAAAGAAACTTTGTGTTCCCAAAAAGCTATATGAAGGACGGCTTTCACACACACTTATCTCTCAGAACTGAGCATGTGGAGAGACGTTCGTTCATCTATCACAAAGGGAACGGGTTGCAGGAGAAACTTTTCTCTGGTTTCTCAGTCTGTTTCCTAGTAATGATTTGAAGTTCCTGCAGTTTTCACTGTAAAACCGAGTTGGAGCTCGTACAACCCCATATATATATATGGAGTGGAGTTTGCAACTGAAAAGAAACTTTGTGTTCCCAACAAGCCATATGAAGGACGGCTTTCACAAACACTTAACTCTCAGAACTGAGCATGTGGAGAGACGTACGTTCATGTAGCACAAAGGGAACGGGTTGCAGGAGAAACTTTTACTCTGGATTCTCAGTCTGTTTCCAAGTGCTGGTTTGAAGTTCCTGCTGTTTTCACTGTAAATCGTGTTGGAGCTAGTACCTCCCCATATAAATGTAAGGATTGGAGTTTGCAACTGGAAGAAACTTTGTGTTCCCAACAACCAGGTGAAGAACGGTTTCACACACATTTATCTCTCAGAACTGAGCATGTGGAGAGACTTTCTTTCATCTAGCACAAAGGGAACGGGTTGCAGGGTAAACATTTACTCTGGTCTCTCAGTCTGTTTGCAAGTGCCGGTTTGAAGTTAATGCAGTTTTCACTGTAAAACCGAGTTGGAACTCTTACGTCCCCATATATATGTATGGAGTGGAGTTTGCAACTGAAAAGAAATTTTGTGTTCCCAACAAGCCATATGAAGGACGGCTTTCACAAACACTTATCTCTCAGAACTGAGCATGTGGAGAGACGTACGTTCATGTAGCACAAATGGAACCGGTTGCAGGAGAAATTTTACTCTGGTTTCTCAGTCTGTTTCCTAGTGCCGTTTCGAAGTTCCTGCAGTTTTCACTGTAAAACCGAGTTGGATTTTGTACATCCCCATATACATGTATGGAGTGGAGTTAGCAACTGAAAAGAAACTTTGTGTTCCCAAAAAGCTAGGTGAAGGACCGCTTTCACACACACTTATCTCTCAGAACTGAGCATGTGGAGAGACTTTCGTTCATCTAGCACAATGGGAACAGGTTGCAGAGAAAACTTTTACTCTGGGTTCTCAGTGTGTTTCCTAGTGCCGGTTTGAATTTGCTGCAGTTTCACTGTAAAACCGAGTTGGAGCTAGGTACCCCCATATATATGTATGGAGTGGAGTTTGCAAGTGAAAAGAAACTTTGTGTTCCCAGCAAGCTAGTTGAAGTACAGCTTTCACACACACTTATCCCTCAGAATTTAGCATGTGGAGAGACTTTCATTCATCTAGCACAATGGGAACGGTTTGCAGGAAATACTTTTACTCTGGTTTCTCAGTCTGTTTCCTAGTGCCGGTTTGAAGTTCCTGCAGATCTCACTATAAAACCGAGTTGGAGCTTGAACCTCCCCATAAATATGTATGGAGTGGAGTTTGCAACTGAAAAGAAACTTTGTGTTCCCAACAAGCAAGTTGAAGGACGGCTTTCACACACAAATTTCGCTCAGAGATGAGCATGTGGAAAGAATTTCGTTCATCTAGCATAAAGGGAACGTGTTGCAGGAGAAACCTTTACTCTGGTTTCTCAGTCTGTTTCCTAGTGCCGGTTTGAAGTTACTGCAGTTTTCACTGTAAAACCGATTTGGAGCTAGTACCTCTCCATTTATATGTATGAAGTGGAGTTTGCAACTGAAAAGAAACTTTGTGTTCCCAACAAGCTATGTGAAGGACGGCTTTCACACACACTTATCTCTCAGAAATGAGCATCTGGAGAGACGTTCTTTCATCTAGCACAAAGTGAACGGGTTGCAGGAGAAAATTTTACTCTGGTTTCTCAGTCTGTTTCCTAGCGCCGGTTTCAATTTCCTGTAGTTTTCACTGTAAAACCGATTTAGAGCTAGAACCTCCCCATATATATGTATGGAGTGGAGTTTGCAACTGAAAAGGAACTTTGTGTCCCCAACAAGCCAGATGAAGGACGGCTTTCACACACACATTTCGCTCAGAGATGAGCATGTGGAAAGAATTTCGTTCATCTAGCATAAAGGGAACGTGTTGCAGGAGAAACCTTTACTCTGGTTTCTCAGTCTGTTTCCTAGTGCCGATTTGAAGTTCCTGCAGTTTTCACTGTAAAACCGATTTGGAGCTAGTACCTCTCCATTTATATGTATGAAGTGGAGTTTGCAACTGAAAAGAAACTTTGTGTTCCCAACAAGCTATGTGAATGGCGGCTTTCACACACACTTATCTCTCAGAAATGAGCATCTGGAGAGACGTTCGTTCATCTAGCACAAAGTGAACGGTTTGCAGGAGAAAATTTTACTCTGGTTTCTCAGTCTGTTCCTAGTGCCGGTTTCAATTTCCTGTAGTTTTCACTGTAAAACCGAGTTACAGCTAGAACCTCCCCATATATATGTATGGAGTGGAGTTTGCAACTGAAAAGGAACTTTGTGTTCCCAACAAGCCAAGTGAAGGACGGCTTTCACACAAACTTATCTATCAGAACTGAGCATGTGGAGAGACGTTCGTTCATCTATCACAAAGGGAACGGGTTGCAAGAGAAATTTTTTCTCTGGTTTCTCAGTCTGTTTCCTAGTAACGGTTTGAAGTTCCTGCAGTTTTCACTGTAAACCGAGTTGGAGCTCGTACCACCCCATATATATATATGGTGTGGAGTTTGCAACTGAAAAGAAACTTTGTGTTCCCAACAAGCCATATGAAGGACGGCTTTTCACAAACACTATCTCTCAGAACTGAGCATGTGGAGAGACGTACGTTCATGTAGCACAAAGGGAACGGGTTGCAGGAGAAACTTTTACTCTGGATTCTCAGTCTTTTCCAAGTGGTTTGAAGTTCCTGCTGTTTTCACTGTAAAATCGTGTTGGAGATAGTACCTCCCCATATACATGTAAGGATTGGAGTTTGCAACTGGAAAGAAACTTTGTGTCCCAACAAGCCAGGTGAAGGATGGCTTTCACACACACTTATCTCTCAGAACTGAGCATGTGGAGAGACATTCTTTCATCTAGCACAAAGGGAACGGTTTGCAGGGTAAACATTTACTCTGGTCTCTCAGTCTGTTTCCAAGTTCCGTTTGTAGTTAATGCAGTTTTTCACTGTAAAACAGTTGTTGGAACCGTACTTCCCCATATAATGTATGGAGTGGAGATTGCAAGTGAAAAAAACTTTGTGTTCCTAACAAGCTAGGTGAAGTACGGCTTTCACACACACTTATCTATCAGAGCTGAGCATGTGGAGAGACGTTCGTTCATCTAGCACAAAGGAAACGGGTTGCAGGGGAAACTTTTTTTCTGGATTCTCAGTCTGTTTCCAAGTGCCGGTTTGAAGTTCCTGCAGTTTTCACAGTAAAACCGAGTTGGAGCTAGTACCTCCCCATATATATGTATGGAGTGGAGTTTGCAACTGAAACAAACTTTGTGTTCCCAACAAGCTAAGTGAAGGACGGCTTTCACACACACTTATCTCTCAGAACTGAGCATGTGATAGACGTTCGTTCATCCAGCACAAAGGGAACGGGTTGCAGGGAAAATACTTTCTCTTGTTTCTTAGTCTGTTTCCTTGTGCCTGTGTGAAGTTCCTGCAGTTTTCACTGTAAAACCGAGTTGGAGCTTGTACCACCCCATATGTAATATGGAGTGGAGTTGCAAACTGAAAAGAAACTTTGTGTTCCCAAGAAGCTAAGTGAAGAACGGCTTTTACACACAATTATCTCTCAGAAATGAGCATGTGAGAGACGTTCGTTCATCTAGCACAAAGGAAACGGTTTGCAGTGGAAACTTTTTTCTGCTTTCTCAGTTTGTTTCCTAGTGCCCGTTTGATGTTCCAGCAGTTTTCACTGTAAAAATGATTTGGAGCTAGTACCTCCCCATATATGTGTAGGAATGGAGTTTTGCAACTGGAAAGAAACTATGTGTTCCCAACAAGCCAGGAGAAGGATGGCTTCACACACACTTATCTCTCAGAACTGAGCATGTGGAGAGACGTTCGTTCATCTAGCACAAAGGGAACGGGTTGCAGGAGAAAAATTTTACTCTGGTTTCTCAGTCTGTTTCCTAGTGCCGGTTTGAAGTTCCTGCAGTTTTCATCTGTAAAACCGAGTTGGAGCTAGCTACCTCCCCATTATATATGTATGGAGTGGAGTTTGCAAGCTGAAAAGAATCTTTGTGTTCCCAACAAGCTAGGGTGAAGGACGGCTTCACACACACTTTCTCTCAGAAGATGAGCATGTGGAGAGACTTTCGTTCATCTAGCAAAATGGAACGGGTTGCAGGAGAAACTTTTACTCTGGTTTCTCAGTCTGTTTCCTAGTGCCGGTTTGAAGTTCCTGCAGTTTTCACTGTAAAACCGAGTTGGAGCTAGTACCTCCCCATATATATGTATGGAGTGGAGTTTGCAACTGAAAAGAAAATTGTGTTCCCAACAAGCTAGGTGAAGGACGGCTTTCACACACACTTATCTCTCAGAACTGAGCATGTGGAGAGACGTTCGTTCATCTAGCACAAAGGGAACGGTTTGCAGTAGAATCTTTTACTCTGGGTTTCTCAGTCTGTGTTCCAAGTGCCGGTTTTGAAGTTCCTGCAGTTTTCACTGTAAAACCGAGTTGGAGCTAGTATCCCCCCATATACATTTAAGGAGTGGAGTTTGCAACTGGAAAGAACTTTGTGTTCCCAACAAGCCAGGTGAAGAACGGCTTTCACACACACTTATCTCTCAGAACTGAGCATGTGGAGAGACTTTCTTTCATCTAGCACAAAGGGAACGGGTTGCAGGGTAAACTTTTACTCTGGTCTCTCAGTCTGTTTCCAAGTGCCGGTTTGAAGTTAAAGCAGTTTTCACTGTAAAACCGTGTTGGAACTCGTACTTCCCCATATATATGTATGGAGTGGAGATTGCAAGTTAAAAGAAACTTTGTGTTCCTAACAAGCTAGGTGAAGGACGGCTTTCACACACACTTATCTCTCAGAGCTGAGCATGTGGAGAGACGTTCGTTCATCTAGCAATGTGGAACGGGTTGCAGGAGAAACTTTTACTCTGGATTCTCAGTCTGTTTCTTAGTGCCGGTTTGAAGTTTTTGCAGTTTTCACTGTAAAACAGAGTTGGATCTAGTACCTCCTCATATATATGTATGGAGTGGAGTTTGCAACTGAAAAGAAAATTTGTGTTCCCAACAAGCTAGGTGAAGGACGGCTTTCACACACACTTTTCTCTCAGAACTGAGCATGTGGAGAGACTTTCGTTCATCTAGCACAAAGGGAACGGTTTGCAGTAGAATCTTTTACTCTGGGTTCTCAGTCTGTTTCCAAGTGCCGGTTTGAAGTTCCTGAAGTTTTCACTGTAAAACCGATTTGGAGCTAGTACCTCTCCATTTATATGTATGAAGTTGTAGTTTTGCAACTGAAAAGAAACTTTGTGTTCCCAACAGGCTATGTGAAGGACGGCTTCACACACACTTATCTCTCAGAAATGAGCATCTGGAGAGACGTTCGTTCATCTAGCACAAGTGAACGGGTTGCAGGAAGAAAATTTTACTCTGGTTTCTCAGTCTGTTCCTAGTGCCGGTTTCGAATTTCCTGTAGTTTTCACTGTAAAACCGACTTAGGAGCTAGAACCTCCCCATATATATGTATGGAGTGGAGTTTGCAACTGAAAAGAAACTTTGTGTTCCCAACAAGCCATAGTGAAGGACGGCTTTCACACACACTTATCTCTCAGAACTGAGCATGTGGAGAGACGTACGTTCATGTAGCACAAAGGGAACGGGTTGCAGGAGAAAAGTTTTACTCTGGATTCTCAGTCTGTTTCCAAGTGCCTGGTTTGAAGTTCCTGCAGTTTTCACTGTAAAATCCGTAGTTGGAGCTAGTACCTCCCCATATACATGTATGGATTGGAGTTTGCAACTGGAAAAGAAACTTTGTGTTCCCAACAAGCTAGGTGAAGAACGGCTTTCACACACACTTATCTCTCAGAACTGAGCATGTGGAGAGACGTTCGTTCATCTAACACAAAGGGAACGGGTTGCAGTGTAAACATTTACTCTGGTCTCTCAGTCTGTTTGCAAGTGCCGGTTTGAAGTTAATGCAGTTTTCACTGTAAACCGAGTTGGAACTCGTACTTCCCCATATATATGTATGGAGTGGAGATTGCAAGTGAAAAGAAACTTTGTGTTCCTAACAAGCTAGGTGAAGGACGGCTTTCACACACACTTATCTATCAGAGCTGAGCATGTGGAGAGACGTTCGTTCATCTAGCACAAAGGGAAAGGGTTGCAGTGGAAACTTTTACTCTGTTTTCTCAGTCTGTTTCCTAGGGCCGGTTTGAAGTTCCTGCAGTTTTCACTGTAAAAAAGATTGGAGCTAGTACCTCCCCAATAATATGTGTAAGGAGTGGAGTTTGCAACTGGAAAGAAACTATGTGTTCCCAACAAGCCAGGAGAAGGATGGCTTTCACACACACTTATCTCTCAGAACTGAGCATGTGGAGAGACGTTCGTTCATCTAGCACAAAGGGAACGGGTTGCAGGAGAAAATTTTACTCTGGTTTCTCAGTCTGTTTCCTAGTGCCGGGTTGAAGTTCCTGCAGTTTTCTCTGTAAAACCGAGTTGGAGCTACTACCTCCCCTTATATATGTATGGTGTGGAGTTTGCAACTGAAAAGAATCTTTGTGTTCCAACAAGCTAGGTGAAGGATGGCTTTCACACACAATTTCTCTCAGAGATGAGCATGTGGAGAGACTTTCGTTCATCTAGCAAAATGGAACGGGTTGCAGGAGAAACTTTTACTCTGGTTTCTCAGTCTGTTTCCTTGTGCCGGTTTGAAGTTTCTGCAGTTTTCACTGTAAAACAGAGTTGGATCTAGTACCTCCTCATATATATGTATGGAGTGGAGTTTGCAACTGAAAAGAAAATTTGTGTTCCCTACAAGCTAGGTGAAGGACGGCTTTCACACACACTTTTCTCTCAGAACTGAGCATGTGGAGAGACTTTCGTTCATCTAGCACAAAGGGAACGGTTTGCAGTAGAATCTTTACTCTGGTTCTCAGTCTGTTTCCTAAGTGCCGGTTTGAAATTCCTGCAGTTTTCACTGTAAAACCGAGTTTGGAGCTAGTACCTCTCCATTATATGTATTGAAGTGGAGTTTGCACTGAAAAGGAAACTTTGTGTTCCCAACAAGCTATATGAAGGACGGCTTTCACACACACTTATCTCTCAGAACTGAGCATCTGGAGAGACTTTCGTTCATCAGCACAAAGTGAACGGGTTGCAGGAGAAAATTTTTACTCTGGATTCTCAGTCTGTTCCTAGTGCCGGTTTCAATTTCCTGTAGTTTTCACTGTAAAACCGAGTTGGAGCTTGTACCTCCCCATATATATGTATGGAGTGGAGTTTGCAACTGAAAGGAAACTTTGTGTTCCCAACAAGCCAAGTGAAGGACGGCTTTCACACACACTTATCTCTCAGAACTGAGCATGTGGAGAGACGTTCGTTCATCTAGCACAAAGGGAACGGGTTGCAGGAGAAACTTTTCTCTGGTTTCTCAGTCTGTTTCCTAGTAACGGTTTGAAGTTCCTGCAGTTTTCACTGTAAACCGAGTTGGGAGCTAGTACCATCCCCATATATATGTACTGGAAGTGGAGTTTGCAACTGAAAAGAAACTTTGTGTTCCCAACAAGCCAGTATGAAAGACTGGCTTTCACAAACACTTATCTCTCAGAACTGAGCATGTGGAGAGACGTACGTTCATGTAGCACGAAGGGAACGGGTTGAAGGAGAAACTTTTACTCTGGATTCTCAGTCTGTTTCCTAAGTGCCTGGTTTTGAAGTTCCTGCATGTTTTCACTGTAAAATCCGTGTTGGAGCTAGTACCTCCCCATATACTATGTAATGAATTGGAGTTTGCAACTGAAAAGAAACTTTGTGTTCCCAACAAGCCTAGGTGAAGGACCGGCTTTCACACACACTCTATCTCTCAGAACTGAGCATGTGGAGAGACGTTCTTTCATCTAGCACAAAGGGAACGGGTTGCAGGAGAAACATTTTACTCTGGTTCTCTCAGTCTGTTTCCTAGTGCCGGTTTGAAGTTCCTGCAGTTTTCACTGTAAAACCGAGTTGGAGCTAGTACCTCCCCATATATATGTATGGAGTGGAGTTTGCAAGTGAAAAGAAACTTTGTGTTCCCAACAAGCTAGGTGAAGGACGGCTTTCACACACACTTATCTCTCAGAACTGAGCATGTGGAGAGACGTTCGTTCATCTAGCACAAAGGAACGGGGTTGCAGGAGAAACTTTTTCTCTGGATTCTCAGTCTGTTTCCTAGTGCCGGTTTGAAGTTCCTGCAGTTTTCACTGTAAAACCGAGTTGGAGCTAGTACCTCCCCATATATATGTATGGAGTGGAGTTTGCAACTGAAAAGAAACTTTGTGTTCCCAACAAGCTAGTGAAGGACGGCTTTCACACACACTTATCTCTCAGAACTGAGCATGTGGAGAGACGTTCGTTCATCTAGCACAAAGGGAACGGGTTGCAGGAGAAAGTTTTACTCTAGTTTCTCAGAATGTTTCCTAGTGCTGTTTGAAGTTCCTGCAGTTTACACTGTAAAACCGAGTTGGAGCTTAGTACCTCCCCATATATATGTATGGAGTGGAGTTTGCAACTGAAAAGAAACTTTGTGTTCCCAACAAGCTAAGTGTAAGGACGGCTTTCACACACAATTATCTCTCAGAACTGAGCATGTGGAGAGACGTTCGTTCATCTAGCACAAAGGGAACGGGTTGCAGGAGAACTTTTACTCTGGTTTCTCAGTCTGTTTCCTAGGGCCGGTTTGAAGTTCCTGCAGTTTTCACTGTAAAACCGAGTTGGAGCTAGTACCTCCCCATATATATGTAATGGAATGGAGTTTGCAACTGAAAAGAAACTTTGTGTTCCAACAAGCCTAGGTGAAGGACTGGCTTTCACACACACTTATCTCTCAGAACTGAGCATGTGGAGAGACGTTCGTTCATCTAGCACAAAGGGAACGGGTTGCAGGAGAAAATTTTACTCTGGTTTCTCAGTCTGTTTCCTAGTGCTGGTTTGAAGTTCCTGCAGTTTTCTCTGTAAAACCGAGTTGGAGCTACTACCTCCCCTTATATATGTATGGAGTGGAGTTTGCAGCTGAAAAGAATCTTTGTGTTCCCAACAAGCTAGGTGAAGGACGGCTTTCACACACAATTTTCTCTCAGAGATGAGCATGTGGAGAGACTTTCGTTCATCTAGCAAAATGGAACGGGTTGCAGGAGAAACTTTTACTCTGGTTTCTCAGTCTGTTTCCTAGTGCCGGTTTGAAGTTTTTGCAGTTTTCACTGTAAAACAGAGTTGGATCTAGTACCTCCTCATATATATGTATGGAGTGGAGTTGCAACTGAAAAGAAAATTTGTGTTCCCAACAAGCTAGGTGAAGGACGGCTTTCACACACACTTTTCTCTCAGAACTGAGCATGTGGAGAGACTTTCGTTCATCTAGCACAAAGGGAACGGTTTGCAGTAGAATCTTTTACTCTGGGTTCTCAGTCTGTTTCCAAGTGCCGGTTTGAAGTTCCTGCAGTTTTCACTGTAAAAACCGTGTTGGAGCTAGTATCCCCCCATATACATTTAAGGAGTGGAGTTTGCAACAGGAAAGAAACTTTGTGTTCCCAACAAGCCAGGTGAAGAACGGCTTTCAAACACACTTATCTCTCAGAACTGAGCATGTGGAGAGACTTTCTTTCAACTAGCACAAAGTGAACGGTTTGCAGGAGAAACATATACTCTGGTATCTCCGTCTGTTTCCAAGTGCTGGTTTGAAGTTCCTGCAGTTTTCACTGTAAAACCGATTTGGAGTTCGTACCTCCTCATATATATGTAAGGACTGGCGTTTGCAACTGAAAAGAAACTTTGTGTTCCCAACAAGATAGTTGAAGGACGGCTTTCACACACACTTATCTCTCAGAACTGATCATGTGGAGAGACGTTCGTTCATCTTGCACAAAAGGAACGGGTTTGCAGAAGAAACTTCTACTCTGGATTCTCAGTCTGTTTCCAAGTGCTGGTTTGAAGTTCCTGCTGTTTTCACTGTAAAATCGTGTTGGAGCTAGTACATCCCCATATACATGTAAGGATTGGAGTTTGCAACTGGAAAGAAACTTTGTGTTCCCAACAAGCCAGGTGAAGAACGGCTTTCACACACTCTTATCTCTCAGAACTGAGCATGTGGAGAGACTTTTCTTTCATCTAGCACAAAGGGAACGGGTTGCTGGGTAAACTTTTACTCTGGTCTCTCAGTCTGTTTCCAAGTGCCGGTTTGAAGTTAATGCAGTTTTCACTGTAAAACCGATTTGGAACTCGTACTTCCCCATATATATGTATGGAGTGGAGATTGCAAGTGAAAAGAAACTTTGTGTTCCTAACAAGCTAGGTGAAGGACGGCTTTCACACACACTTATTTCTCAGAGCTGAGCATGTGGAGAGACGTTCGTTCATCTAGCACAAAGGAAACGGGTTGCAGGGGAAACTTTTTTCTGGATTCTCAGTCTGTTTCCAAGTGCCGGTTTGTAGTTCCTGAAGTTTTCACAGTAAAACCGAGTTGGAGCTAGTACCTCCCCATATATATGTATGGATTGGAGTTTGCAACTGAAAAGAAACTTTGTGTTCCCCAACAAGCTAAGTGAAGGACGGCTTTCACACACACTTATCTCTCAGAACTGAGCATGTTGATAGACGTTCGTTCATCTAGCACAAAGGGAACGGTTTGCAGGAGAAAGTTTTTCTCTTGTTTCTCAATCTGTTTCCTAGTCCCTGTTTGAAGTTCCTGCAGTTTTCACTGTAAAACCGAGTTGGAGCTTGTACCACCCCATATGTATATATGGAGTGGAGTTTGCAATTGAAAAGAAACTTTGTGTTCCCAAGAAGCTAAGTGAAGGACGGCTTTCACACACAATTATCTCTCAGAACTGAGCATGTGGAGAGACGTTCGTTCATCTAGCACAAAGGGAAAGGGTTGCAGTGGAAACTTTTACTCTGTTTTCTCAGTCTGTTTCCTAGGGCCGGTTTGAAGTTCCTTCAGTTTTCACTGTAAAAACGATTTGGTGCTAGTACCTCCCCATATATTTGTAAGGATAGGAGTTTGCAACTGGAAAGAAACTATGTGTTCCCAACAAGCCAGGAGAAGGATGGCTTTCACACACACTTATCTCTCAGAACTGAGCATGTGGAGAGACGTTCGTTCATCTAGCACAAAGGGAACTGGTTGCAGGAAAAAATTTTACTCTAGTTTCTCAGTCTGTTTCCTAGTGCCGGTTTGAAGTTCCTGCAGTTTTCTCTGTAAAACCGAGTTGGAGCTACTACCTCCCCTTATATATGTATGGAGTGGAGTTTGCAGCTGAAAAGAATCTTTGTGTTCCCAACAAGCTAGGTGAAGGATGGCTTTCACACACAATTTTCTCTCAGAGATGAGCATGAGGAGAGACTTTCGTTCATCTAGCAAAATGGAACGGGTTGCAGGAGAAACTTTTACTCTGGTTTCTCAGTCTGTTTCCTAGTGCCGGTTTGAAGTTTTTGCAGTTTTCACTGTAAAACAGAGTTGGATCTAGTACCTCCTCATATATATGTATGGAGTGGAGTTTGCAACTGAAAACAAAATTTGTGTTCCCAACAAGCTAGGTGAAGGAAGGCTTTCACACACACTTTTCTCTCAGAACTGAGCATGTGGAGAGACTTTCGTTCATCTAGCACTAAGGGAACGGTTTGCAGTAGAATCTTTTACTCTGGGTTCTCAGTCTGTTTCCAAGTGCCGGTTTGAAGTTCCTGCAGGTTTCACTGTAAAACCGAGTTGGAGCTAGTATCCCCCCATATACATGTAAGGAGTGGAGTTTGCAACTGGAAAGAAACTTTGTGTTCCCAACAAGCCAGGTGAAGAACGGCTTTCAAACACACTTATCTCTCAGATCTGAGCATGTGGAGAGACTTTCTTTCATCTAGCACAAAGTGAACGGTTTGCAGGAGAAACATTTACTCTGGTATCTCCGTCTGTTTCCTAGTGCCGGTTTGAAGTTCCTGCAGTTTTCACTGTAAAACAGATTTGGAGTTCGTACCTCCCCATATATATGTAAGGACTGGCGTTTGCAACTGAAAAGAAACTTTGTGTTCCCAACAAGCCAGGTGAACGGCGGCTTTCACACACACTTATCTCTCAGAACTGATCATGTGGAGAGACGTTCGTTTATCTAGCACAAAAGGAACGGGTTGCAGAAGAAACTTTTACTCTGGTTTCTCAGTCTGATTCCAAGTGCCGGTTAGAAGTTCCCGCAGTATTCACTGTAAAACAGAGTTGGAGCTCGTACCTCCCCATATATATGTATGGAGTGGAGTTCGCAACTGAAAAGAAACTTTGTGTTCCCAACAAGCCAGTTGAAGAACGGCTTTCACACACACTTATCTCTCAGAACTGAGCATGTGGAGAGACTTTCTTTCATCTAGCACAAAGGGAACGGTTTGCAGGAGAAACTTTTACTCTGGTCTCTCCGTCTGTTTTCAAGTGCCGGTTTTGAAGTTCCTGGCATTGTTCACTGTAAACCGGAGTTTTTAGCTCGTACTCCCCATATGTATTGTATGGAGTTGAGTTTGCAATTGAAAGAAAACTTTGTGTTCCAAACAAGCAAGGTGAAAGACGGCTTCACACACACTTATCTCTCAGAAGTGAGCATGTGGAGATACGTTCGTTCATTTGCACAAATGGAACGGGTTGCAGTAGAAAAATTTTACTCTGGTTTCTCAGTCTGTTTCCTAGTGCCGGTTTGAAGTTCCTGTAGTTTTCACTGATAAACAGAGTTGGAGCTTGTACCTCCCCATATATATTTATGGAGTGGAGTTTGCAAGTGAAAAGAAGAAACTTTGTGTTCACAACAAGCTAGGTGGAAGGACGGCTTTTCACACACACTTATCTCTCAGAACTGAGCATGTTGAGAGACTGTTCGTTCATCTAGCACAAAGGGAACGGTTTGCAGGAGAAACTTTTACTCTCGTTTCTCAGTCTGTTTCCTAGTGCCGGTTTGAAGTTCCTGCAGTTTTCACTGTAAAATCGAGTTGGATATAGTACCTCCCCATATATATGTATGGAATGGAGTTTGCATCTGAAAAGAAACTTTGTGTTCCCAACAAGCTAGGTGAAGGACGGCTTTCAAAAACAATTATCTCTCAGAACTGAGCATGTGGAGAGACGTTCGTTCATCTAGCACAAAGGGAACGGGTTGCAGTCGAAAATTTTACTCTGATTTCTCAGTCTGTTTCCTAGTGCCGGTTTGAAGTTCCTCCAGTTTTCACTGTAAAACAGAGTTGGAGCTTGTACCTCCCCATATATATGTATGGAGTGGAGTTTGCAAGTGAAAAGAAACTTTGTGTTCCCAACAAGCTAGGTGAAGGACGGCTTTCACACACACTTTTCTCTCAGAACTGAGCATGTGGGGAGACTTTCGTTCATCTAACTCAAAGAGAACGGGTTGCAGGTGAAACTTTTACTCTGGTTTCTCAGTCTGTTTCCAAGTGCCGGTTTGAAGTTCCGGCATTTTTCACTGTAAAACCGAGTTTTAGCTCGTACCCCCCCATATATATGTATGGAGTTGAGTTTGCAATTGAAAAGAAACTTTGTGTTCCCAACAAGATAGATGAAGGAAGGCTTTCACATACACTTATCTCTCAGAAGTGAGTATGTGGAGAGACGTTCGTTCATATGCACAAATGGAACGGGTTGCAGTAGAAACTTTTACTCTGGTTTCTCAGTCTGTTTCCTAGTGCCGGTTTGAAATTCCTGCAGTTTTCACTGTAAAACAGAGTTGGAGCTTGTACCTCCCCATATATATGTATGGAGTGGAGTTTGCAAGTGAAAAGAAACTTTGTGTTCACAACAAGCTAGGTGAAGTACGGCTTTCACACACACTTATCTCTCAGAACTGAGCATGTTGAGAGACGTTCGTTCATCTAGCACAAAGTGAACGGTTTGCAGGGGAAACTTTTACTCGGTTTCTCAGTCTGTTTCCTAGTGCCGGTTTGTAGTTCCTGCAGTTTTCTCTGTAAAACCGTTTTGGAGCTAGTACATCCCCATATATATGTATGGAGTGGAGTTTGCAACTGTAAAGTTACTTTGTTTTCCCAACAAGCTAGGTGAAGGACGGCTTTCAAAAACAATTATCTCTCAGAACTGAGCATGTGGAGAGACGTTCGTTCATCTAGCACAAAGGGAACGTGTGCAGGAGAAACTTTTACTGTGGATTCTCAGTCTGTTTACAAGTGCCGGTTTGAAGTTCCTGCAATTTTCACTGTAAAATCGAGTTGGAGCTAGTTTCTCCCCATATATATGTATGGATTGGAGTTTGCAACTGAAAAGAAACTTTGTGTTCCCAAGAAGCTAAGTGAAGGACGGCTTTCACACACACTTATCTCTCAGAACTGAGCATGTGGATAGACGTTCGTTCATCTAGCACAAAGGGAACGGGTTGCAGGAGAATGTTTTTCTCTGGTTTCTCACTTTGTTTCCTAGTGCCGGTTTGAAGTTCCTGCAGTTTTCACTGTAAAATCGAGTTGGAGCCTGTACCACTCCATATATATATATGGAGTGGAGTTTGCAACTGAAAAGAAACTTTGTGTTCCCAAGAAGCTAAGTGAAGGACGGCTTTCACACACAATTATCTCTCAGAACTGAGCATGTGGAGAGATGTTCATTCATCTAGCACAAGGGAACGGTTTGCAGGAGAAACCTTTTCTCTGGATTCTCAGACTGTTTTCCTAGTGCCGGTTTGAAGTTCCTGCATTGTTCACTGTAAAACCGAGTTTTAGCTCGTACCTCCTCATATGTATGTATGGAGTTGAGTTTGCAATTGAAAAGAAACTTTGTGTTCCAAACAAGCAAGGTGAAGGACGGTTTCACACACACTTATCTCTCAGATGTGAGCATGTGGAGAGACGTTCGTTCATTTGCACAAGGGAACGGTTTGCAGTAGAAAATTTTACTCTGGTTTCTCAGTCCTGTTTCCTAGTGCCGGTGTTGAAATTCCTGTAGTTTTCACTGTAAAAACAGAGTTGGAGCTTGTACCTCCCCATATATATTTATGGAGTGGAGTTTGCAAGTGAAAAGAAACTTTGTGTTCACAACAAGCTAGGTGAAGGACGGCTTTCACACACACTTATCTCTCAGAACTGAGCATGTTGAGAGACGTTCGTTCATCTAGCACAAAGGGAACGGTTTGCAGGAGAAACTTTTACTCTGGTTTCTCAGTCAGTTTCTTAGTGCCGGTTTGAAGTTCCTGCAGTTTTCAATGTAAATCGGAGTTGGAGCTCGTACCTCCCCATATATATGTATGGAGTGGATTTTGCATCTGAAAAGAAACTTTGTGTTCCCAACAAGATAAGTGAAGGACGGCATTCACACACACTTATCTCTCAGAACTGAGCATGTGGAGAGACGTTCGTTCATCTAGCACAAAGGGAACGGTTTGCAGGAGAAACTTTTACTCTGGTTTCTCAGTCTGTTTCCTAGTGCCGGTTTGAAGTTCCTGCAGTTTTCACTGTAAAATCGAGTTGGATATAGTACCTCCCCATATATATGTATGGAATGGAGTTTGCATCTGAAAAGAAACTTTGTGTTCCCAACAAGCTAGGTGAAGGACGGCTTTCAAAAACAATTATCTCTCAGAACTGAGCATGTTGGAGAGACGTTCGTTCATCTAGCACAAAGGGAACGGGTTGCAGTCGAAAATTTTACTCTGATTTCTCAGTCTGTTTCCTAGTGCCGGTTTGAAGTTCCTCCAGTTTTCACTGTAAAACAGAGTTGGAGCTTGTACCTCCCCATATATATGTATGGAGTGGAGTTTGCAAGTGAAAAGAAACTTTGTGTTCCCAACAAGCTAGGTGAAGGACGGCTTTCACACACACTTTTCTCTCAGAACTGAGCATGTGGGGAGACTTTCGTTCATCTAACTCAAAGGGAACGGGTTGCAGGTGAATCTTTTACTCTG
Organism: Camelus ferus; assembly: GCF_009834535.1. Classification (NCBI taxonomy): domain Eukaryota; kingdom Metazoa; phylum Chordata; class Mammalia; order Artiodactyla; family Camelidae; genus Camelus; species Camelus ferus. Next base: position 1,615 of record NW_022588288.1, on the reverse strand, counting down.
GTTTCTCAGTCTGTTTCCAAGTGCCGGTTTGAAGTTCCGGCATTTTTCACTGTAAAACCGAGTTTTAGCTCGTACCCCCCCATATATATGTATGGAGTTGAGTTTGCAATTGAAAAGAAACTTTGTGTTCCCAACAAGATAGATGAAGGAAGGCTTTCACATACACTTATCTCTCAGAAGTGAGTATGTGGAGAGACCGTTCGTTCATATTGCACAAATGGAACGGGTTTGCAGTAGAAATTTTTACTCTGTTTTCTCAGTCTGTTTCCTAGTGCCGGTTTGAAATTCCTGCAGTTTTCACTGTAAAAACAGAGTTGGGAGCTTGTACCATCCCATATATATGTATGGAGTGGAGTTTGCAACTGTAAAGTTACTTGTTTTCCCAACAAGCTAGGTGAAGGACGGCTTTCACACACAATTATCTCTCAGAACTGAGCATTGTGGAGAGATGTTCATTCATCTAGCACAAAGGGAACGGTTTGCAGGAGAAACATTTTCTCTTGGATTCTCAGACTGTTTCCTAGTGCCGGGTTGAAGTTCCTGCATTGTTCACTGTAAAACCGAGTTTTAAGCTCGTACTCCCCAATGTATGTATGGAGTTGAGTTTGCAATTGAAAGAAACTTTGTGTTCCAAACAAGCAAGGTGAAGGACGGCTTTCACACACAATTATCTCTCAGAACTGAGCATGTGGAGAGATGTTCATTCATCTAGCACAAAGGGAACGGTTTGCAGGAGAAACATTTTCTCTGGATTCTCAGACTGTTTCCTAGTGCCGGTTTGAAGTTCCTGCATTGTTCACTGTAAAACCGAGTTTTAGCTCGTACCTCCCCATATGTATGTATGGAGTTGAGTTTGCAATTGAAAGAAACTTTGTGTTCCAAACAAGCAAGGTGAAGGACGGCTTCACACACACTTATCTCTCAGAAGTGAGCATGTGGAGAGACGTTCGTTCATTTGCACAAAGGGAACGGGTTGCAGTAGAAAATTTTACTCTGGTTTCTCAGTCTGTTTCCTAGTGCCGGTTTGAAGTTCCTGTAGTTTTCACTGTAAAACAGAGTTGGAGCTTGTACCTCCCCATATATATATATGGAGTGGAGTTTGCAAGTGAAAAGAAACTTTGTGTTCACAACAAGCTAGGTGAAGGACGGCTTTCACACACACTTATCTCTCAGAACTGAGCATGTTGAGAGACGTTCGTTCATCTAGCACAAAGGGAACGGTTTGCAGGAGAAACTTTTACTCTGGTTTCTCAGTCAGTTTCTTAGTGCCGGTTTGAAGTTCCTGCAGTTTTCAATGTAAATCGGAGTTGGAGCTCGTACCTCCCCATATATGTATGGAGTGGATTTGCATCTGAAAGAAACTTTGTGTTCCCAACAAGATAATGAAGGACGGCATTCACACACTTATCTCTCAGAACTGAGCATGTGGAGAGACGTTCGTTCATCTAGCACAAGGAACGGTTTGCAGGAGAAACTTTTACTCTGGTTTTCAGTCTGTTTCCTAGTGCCGGTTTGAAGTTCCTGCAGTTTTCACTGTAAAATCGAGTTGGATATAGTACCTCCCCATATATATGTATGGAATGGAGTTTGCATCTGAAAAGAAACTTTGTGTTCC
>NW_022588287.1:0-18380 GCF_009834535.1 Camelus ferus | reverse complement strand
TCTCCCCATATATATGTATGGAGTGGAGTTGCAACTGAAAAGAAACTATGTGTTCCCAACAGCTATGTGAAGGACGGCTTTCACACACACATATCGCTCAGAACTGAGCATGTGGAGAGACGTTCGTTCATCTAGCACAAAGGAACGGGTTGCAGGAGAAACTTTATTCTAGGGTTCTCAGTCTGTTTCCTAGTTCCGGTTGAAGTTCCTGCAGTTTTCACTGTAAAACCGAGTTGGAGCTAGTACCTCCCATATTACTGTATCGGAGTGGAGTTTGCAACTGAAGAGAAACGTAGTGTTCATAAACAAGCTTCGGTGAAGGTCCGGCTTTCACACACATTATCTCTCAGAACTGAGTCATGTGGAGAGACGTTCGTTCATATAGCACAAAGGTGAACGGGATTGTCAGGAGAAAACTTTTACTTGGTTTCCTCAGACTCTTTCTTAGTGTCGGTTTGAAGTGCCTGCCATTTCACTGTAAAATCGATGTTGGAGCTAGTAACCTCCCATACATATGTAAGTGGAAGTGGAGTTTTGCAAGCTGAGAAGAGACTATGTGAGTTACCCCAACAGCTATGTGAAAGAATGGCGTTCACACACAACTTATCTCTCATAACGGAGCATGTTGGAGAGAAGTTCGTGTCATCTAGCATAAAAGGGAACGGGTTGCATGGAGAAACTTTTACTCTGGTTTCTCAGTCTGTTTCCTATGCCGGTTTGAAGTTCCTGCATTTTCACTGTAAAACCGAGTTGGAGCTAGTACCTCCCCATATATATGTATGGAGTGCAGTTTTCAACTGAAAAGAAACTTTGTGTTCCCAACAAGCTAAGTGAAGGACGGCTTTAACACACACATATCTCTCAGAACTGAGCATGTGGAGAGACGTTCCTTCATCTAGCACAAAGGGAACGGTTTGCAGGAGAAACTTTTACTCTGGTTTCTCAGTCTGTTTCCTAGTGCCGGTTTGAATTCCTGCAGTTTTCACTGTAAAACCGAGTTGGAGCTAGTACCTCCCCATATATATGTATGGATTGGAGTTTGCAACTGAAAAGAAACTTTGTGTTCCCAACAAGCTAGGTGAAGGACGGCTTTCACACACACTTATCATCTCAGAACTGAGCATGTGGAGAGACGTTCGTTCATCTAGCACAAAGGGAACGGGTTGCAGGAGAAACTTTACTCTGGTTTCTCAGTCTGTTTCCTAGTGCCGGTTTGAAGTTCCTGCAGTTTTCACTGTAAAACCGAGTTGGAGCTAGTACCATCCCCATGTATATGTATGGAGTGGAGTTTGCATGTGAAGAGAAACTTAGTGTTCATAAACAAGCTAGGTGAAGGTCGGCTTTCACACAAACTTATCTCTCAGAACTGAGCATGTGGAGAGACGTTCGTTCATCTAGCACAAAGGGAACGGGTTGCAGGAGAAACTTTTCCTCGGGGTTCTCAGTCTGTTTCCTAGTGCCGGTTTGAAGTTCCTGCAGTTTTCACTGTAAAACCGAGTTGGAGCTAGTACCTCCCCATATATATGTATGGAGTGGAGTTTGCAACTGAAAAGAAACTTTGTGTTCCCAACAAGCTAAGTGAAGGACGGCTTTCACCCACACATATCTCTAAGAACTGAGCATGTGGAGAGACGTTCGTTCATCTAGCACAAAGGGAACGGGTTGCAGGAGAAACTTTTACTCTGGTTTCTCAGTCTGTTTCTTAGTGCCGGTTTGAAGTTCCTGCAGTTTTCACTGTAAATCCGAGTTGGAGCTAGTACCTCCCCTATATATTGTATGGAGTGGAGTTTGCAACTGAAAAGAATCTTTGTGTTCCCAACAAGCTAGGTGAAGGACGGCTTTCACACACACATTAACTCTAAGAACTGAGCATGTGGAGAGACGTTCGTTCATCTAGCACAAAGGGAACGGGTTGCAGGAGAAACTTTTACTCTGGTTTCTCAGTCTGTTTCCTAGTGCCGGTTTGAAGTTCCTGCAGTTTTCACTGTAAAACCGAGTTGGAGCTAGTACCTCCCCATATATATGTATGGAGTGGAGTTAGCAACTGAAAAGAAACTTTGTGTTCCCAACTAGCTAGGTGAAGGACGGCTTTCACACACACTTATCTCTCAGAATTGAGCATGTGGAGAGACGTTCGTTCATCTAGCCCAAATGGAACGGGTTGCAGGAGAAACTTTTACTCTGGTTTCTCAGTCTGTTTCCTAGTGCCGGTTTGAAGTTCCTGCAGTTTTCACTGTAAAACCGAGTTAGGAGCTAGTACCTCCCCTAGTATATGTATGGAGTGGAGTTTGCAACTGAAGAGAAACTTAGTGTTCCAAACAAGCCTAGGTGAAGGTCGGCTTTCACACACACTTATCTCTCAGAACTGAGCATGTGGAGAGACGTTCGTTCATCTAGCACAAAGGGAACGGGTTGCAGGGAAATTTTTCCTCGTGGTTCTCAGTCTGTTTCCTAGTGCCGGTTTGAAGTTCCTGCAGTTTTCACTGTAAAACCGAGTTGGAGCTAGTACCTCCCCATATATATGTATGGAGTGGAGTTTGCAACTGAAAAGAAACTTTGTGTTCCCAACAAGCTAGTTGAATGACGGCTTTCACACACACATATCTCTCAGAACTGAGCATGTGGAGAGACGTTCGTTCATCTAGCACAAAGGGAACGGGTTGCAGGAGAAACTTTTACTCTGGTTTCTCAGTCTGTTTCCTAGTGCCGGTTTGAAGTTCCTGCAGTTTTCACTGTAAAACCGAGTTGGAGCTAGTACCTCCCCTATATATTGTATGGAGTGGAGTTTGCAACTGAAAAGAAACTTTGTGTTCCCAACAAGCTAGGTGAAGGACGGCTTTCACACACACATTATCTCTCAGAACTGAGCATGTGGAGAGACGTTCGTTCATCTAGCACAAAGGGAACGGGTTGCAGGAGAAACTTTTACTCTGGTTTCTCAGTCTGTTTCCTAGTGCCGGTTTGAAGTTCCTGCAGTTTTCACTGTAAAACCGAGTTGGAGCTAGTACCTCCCCATATATATGTATGGAGTGGAGTTTGCAACTGAAGAGAAACTTAGTGTTCCTTAACAAGCTAGGTGAAGGATCGGCTTTCACACACACTTATCTCTCAGAACTGAGCATGTGGAGATACGTTCGTTCATCTAGCACAAAGGGAACGGGTTGCAGGAGAAACTTTTACTCTGGTTTCTCAGTCTGTTTCCTAGTGCCGGTTTGAAGTTCCTGCAGTTTTCACTGTAAAACCGAGTTGGAGCTAGTACCTCCCCATATATATGTATGGAGTGGAGTTTGCAAGCTGAAAAGAAACTTTGTGTTCCCAACAAGCTAGGTGAAGGACGGCTTTCACACACACTTATCTCTCATAACTGAGCATGTGGAGAGACGTTCGTTCATCTAGCATAAAGGGAACTGGTTGCTGGAGAAACTTTTACTCTGGTTTCTCAGACTGTTTCCTAGTGCCGGTTTGAAGTTCCTGCAGTTTTCACTGTAAAACCGAGTTGGAGCTAGTACCTCCCCATATATATGTATGGAGTGGAGTTTGCAACTGAAAAGAAACTTTGTGTTCCCAACAAGCTAGGTGAAGGACGGCTTTCACACACACTTATCTCTCAGAACTGAGCATGTGGAGAGACGTTCGTTCATCTAGCACAAAGGGAACGGGTTGCAGGAGAAACTTTTACTCTGGTTTCTCAGTCTGTTTCCTAGTGCCGGTTTGAAGTTCCTGCAGTTTTCACTGTAAAACCGAGTTGGAGCTAGTACCTCCCCATATATATGTATGGAGTGGAGTTTGCAACTGAAAAGAAACTTTGTGTTCCCAACAAGCTAGGTGAAGGACGGCTTTCACACACACTTATCTCTCAGAACTGAGCATGTGGAGAGACGTTCGTTCATCTAGCACAAAGGGAACGGGTTGCAGGAGAAACTTTTACTCTGGTTTCTCAGTCTGTTTCCTAGTGCCGGTTTGAAGTTCCTGCAGTTTTCACTGTAAAACCGAGTTGGAGCTAGTACCTCCCCATAGTATATGTATGGAGTGGAGTTTGCAATGTGAAGAGAAACTTAGTGTTCATAAACAAGCTAGGTGAATGTCGGCTTTCACACAAAATTATCTCTCAGAACTGAGCATGTGGAGAGACGTTCGTTCATCTAGCACAAAGGGAACGGGTTGCAGGGAAACTTTTCCTCGGGGTTCTCAGTCTGTTTCCTAGTGCCGGTTTGAAGTTCCTGCAGTTTTCACTGTAAAACCGAGTTGGAGCTAGTACCTCCCCATATATTTGTACGGAGTGGAGTTTGCAACTGAAAAGAAACTTTGTGTTCCCAACAAGCTAAGTGAAGGACGGCTTTCACCCACACATATCTCTAAGAACTGAGCATGTGGAGAGACGTTCGTTCATCTAGCACAAAGGGAACGGGTTGCAGGAGAAACTTTTACTCTGGTTTCTCAGTCTGTTTCCTTAGTGCCGGTTTGAAGTTCCTGCAGTTTTCACTGTAAATCCGAATTGGAGCTACTACCTCCCCTTATATTTGTATGGAGTGGAGTCTGCAACTAAAAAGAATCTTTGTGTTCCCAACAAGCTAGGTGAAGGACGGCTTTCACACACACATAACTCTAAGAACTGAGCATGTGGAGAGACGTTCGTTCATCTAGCACAAAGGGAACAGTTTGCAGGAGAAACTTTTACTCTGGTTTCTCAGTCTGTTTCCTAGTGCCGGTTTGAAGTTCCTGCAGTTTTCACTGTAAAACCGAGTTGGAGCTAGTACCTCCCCATATATATGTATGGAGTGGAGTTAACAAATGAAAAGAAACTTTGTGTTCACAACTAGCTAGGTGAAGGACGTCTTTCACACACAATTATCTCTCAGAATTGAGCATGTGGAGAGACGTTCGTTCATCTAGCCCAAATTGACCGGGTTGCAGTAGAAACTTTTACTCTGGTTTCTCAGTCTGTTTCCTAGTGCCGGTTTGAAGTTCCTGCAGTTTTCACTGTAAAACCGAGTAGGAGCTAGTACTTCCCCTTGTATATGTATGGAGTGGAGTTTGCATATGAAGAGAAACTTAGTGTTCATAAACAAGCCAGGTGAAGGTCGGCTTTCACACAAACTTATCTCTCAGAACTGAGCATGTGGAGAGACGTTCGTTCATCTAGCACAAAGGGAACGGGTTGCAGGAGAAACTTTTCCTCGTTGTTCTCTGTCTGTTTCCTAGTGCCGGTTTGAAGTTCCTGCAGTTTTCACTGTAAAACCGAGTTGGAGCTGGTACCTCCCCATATATTTGCATGGAGTGGGGTTTGCAACTGAAAAGAAACTTTGTGTTCCCAAAAAGCTAAGTGAATGAAGGCTTTCACCCACACATATCTCTCATAACTGAGCATGTGGAGAGACGTTCGTTCATCTAGCACAAAGGGAACGGGTTGCATGAGAAACTTTTACTCTGGTTTCTCAGTCTGTTTCTTAGTGCCGTTTTGAAGTTCCTGCAGTTTTCACTGTAAATCCGAATTGGAGCTAGTACCTCCCCTTATATTTGTATGGAGTGGAGTTTGCAACTGAAAAGAATCTTTGTGTTCCCAACAAGCTAGGTGAAGGACGGCTTTCACACACACATAACTCTAAGAACTGAGCATGTGGAGAGACGTTCGTTCATCTAGCACAAAGGAATAGTTTGCAGGAGAAACTTTTACTCTGGTTTCTCAGTCTGTTTCCTAGTGCCGGTTTGAAGTTCCTGCAGTTTTCACTGTAAAACCGATTTGGAGCTAGTACCTCCCCATATATATGTATGGAGTGGAGTTAGCAACTGAAAAGAAACTTTGTGTTCCCAACTAGCTAGGTGAAGGACGGCTTTCACACACACTTATCTCTCAGAACTGAGCATGTGGAGAGACGTTCGTTCATCTAGCCCAAATGGAACGGTTTGCAGGAGAAACTTTTACTCTGGTTTCTCAGTCTGTTTCCTAGTGCCGGTTTGAAGTTCCTGCAGTTTTCACTGTAAAACCGAGTTGGAGCTTGTACCTCCCCATATATATGTATGGAGTGGAGTTTGCAACTGAAAAGAAACTATGTGTTCCCAACAAGCTATGTCAAAACGGCTTTCACACACACATATCTCTCAGAACTGAGCATGTGGAGAGACGTTCGTTCATCTAGCACAAAGGGAACGGGTTGCAGGAGAAACTTTTCCTCGGGGTTCCCAGTCTGTTTCCTAGTGCCGGTTTGAAGTTCCTGCAGTTTTCACTGTAAAACCGAGTTGGAGCTTGTACCTCCCCATATATATGTATGGAGTGGAGTTAGCAACTGAAGAGAAACTTAGTGTTCATAAACAAGCTAGGAGAATGTCGGCTTTCACACACACTCTTCTCTCAGAACTGAGCATGAGGAGATACGTTCGTTCATCTAGCACAATGGGAACGGGTTGCAGGAGAAACTTTTACTCTGGTTTCTCAGTCTGTTTCTTAGTGCCGGTTTGAAGTTCCTGCAGTTTCTACTGTAAAACTGAGTTGGAGCTAGTACCTCCCCATATATATTTATGGAGTGGAGTTTGCAGCTGAAAAGAAACTTTGTGTTCCCAACAAGTTAGGTGAAGAATGGCTTTCACACACACTTATCTCTCATAACTGAGCATGTGGAGAGACGTTCGTTCATCTAGCATAAAGGGAACTGGTTGCTGGGGAAACTTTTACTCTGGTTTCTCAGACTGTTTCCTAGTGCCGGTTTGAAGTTCCTGCAGTTTTCACTGTAAAACCGAGTTGGAGCTAGTACCTCCCCATATTTATGTATGGAGTGGAATTTTCAACTGAAAAGAAACTTTGTGTTCCCAACAAGCTAAGGGAAGGACGGCTTTAACACACACTTATCTCTCAGAACTGAGCATGTGGATATACGTTCGTTCATCTAGCACAAATGGAACGGGTTGCAGGAGAAACTTTTACTCTGGTTTCTCAGTCTGTTTCCTAGTGCCGGTTTGAAGTTCCTGCAGTTTTCACTGTAAAATCGAGTTGGAGATAGTACCTCCCCATATATATGTATGGATTGGAATTTGCAACTGAAAAGAAACTTTGTGTTCCCAACAAGCTAGGTGAAGGACGGCTTTCACACACACTTATCACTCAGAAATGAGCATGTGGAGAGACGTTCGTTCATCTAGCACAAAGGGAACGGGTTGCAGGAGAAACTTTTACTCTGGTTTCTCAGTCTGTTTCCTAGTGCCGGTTTGAAGTTCCTGCAGTTTTCACTGTAAAACCGAGTTGGAGCTAGTACCTCCCCATGTATATGTATGGAGTGGAGTTTGCATGTGAAGAGAAACTTAGTGTTCATAAACAAGCTAGGTGATGGTCGGCTTTCACACAAAATTATCTCTCAGAACTGAGCATGTGGAGAGACGTTCGTTCATCTAGCACAAAGGGAATGGGTTGCAGGGTAAACTTTTCCTCGGGGTTCTCAGTCTGTTTCCTAGTGCCGGTTTGAAGTTCCTGCAGTTTTCACTGTAAAACCGAGTTGGAGCTCGTACCTCCCCATATATTTGTACGGAGTGGAGTTTGCAACTAAAAAGAAACTTTGTGTTCCCAACAAGCTAAGTGAAGGACGGCTTTCACCCACACATATCTCTAAGAACTGAGCATGTGGAGAGACGTTCGTTCATCTAGCACAAAGGGAACGGGTTGCAGGAGAAACTTTTACTCTGGTTTCTCAGTCTGTTTCTTAGTGCCGGTTTGAAGTTCCTGCAGTTTTCACTGTAAATCCGTATTGGAGCTACTACCTCCCCTTATATTTGTATGGAGTGGAGTCTGCAACTAAAAAGAATCTTTGTGTTCCCAACAAGCTAGGTGAAGGACGGCTTTCACACACACATAACACTAAGAACTGAGCATGTGGAGAGACGTTCGTTCATCTAGTACAAAGGGAACGGGTTGCAGGAGAAACTTTTACTCTGGATTCTCAGTCTGTTTCCTAGTGCCGGTTTGAAGTTCCTGCAGTTTTCACTGTAAAACCGAGTTGGAGCTAGTACCTCCCCATATATTTGTATGGAGTGGATTTAGCAAATTAAAAGAAACTTTGTGTTCACAACTAGCTAGGTGAATGACGGCTTTCACACACAATTATCTCTCAGAAATGAGCATGTGGAGAGACGTTCGTTCATCTAGCCCAAATGGAACGGTTTGCAGGAGAAACTTTTACTCTGGTTTCTCAGTCTGTTTCCCAGTGCCGGTTTGAAGTTCCTGCAATTTTCACTGTAAAACCGATTTGGAGCTAGTACCTCCCCATATATATGTATGGATTGGTGTTTGCAACTGAAAAGGAACTTTGTGTTCCCAACCAGCTAGATGAAGGACGGCTTTCACACACACTTATCTCTCAGAACTGAGCATGTGGAGAGAATTTCGTTCATCTAGCACAAAGGGAACGGGGTGCAGGAGAAACTTTTACTCTGGTTTCTCAGTCTGTTTCCTAGTGCCGGTTTGAAGTTCCTGCAGTTTTCACTGTAAAACCGAGTTGGATCTAGTACCTCCCCATATATATGTATGGAGTGGAGCTTGCAACTGAAAACAAACCTTATGTTCCCAAAAAGCTAGGTGAAGGACGGCTTTCACACACACTTATCTCTCAGAATTGAGCATGTGGAGAGACGTTCGTTCATCTAGCACAAAGGGAACGGGTTGCAGGAGAAACTTTTATTCTGGTTTCTCAGTCTGTTTCCTAGTTCCGGTTTGAAGTTCCTGCAGTTTTCACTGTAAAACCGAGTTGGAGCTAGTACCTCCCCATATATATGTATGGAGTGGAGTTTGCAACTGAAGAGAAACTTAGTGTTCATAAACAAGCTTGGTGAAGGTCGGCTTTCACACACACTTATCTCTCAGAACTGAGCATGTGGAGAGACGTTCGTTCATCTAGCAAAAAGGGAACTGGTTGCTGGAGAAACTTTTACTCTGGTTTCTCAGACTCTTTCCTAGTGCCGGTTTGAAGTTCCTGCAGTTTTAAACTGTAAAAGCGAGTTGGAGCTCGTACCTCCCCATATATATGTATGGAGTGGATGTTGCAACTGAAAAGGAACTTTGTGTTCCCAACCAGCTAGATGAAGGACGGCTTTCACACACACTTATCTCTCAGAACTGAGCATGTGGAGAGACTTTCGTTCATCTAGCACAAAGGGAACGGGGTGCAGGAGAAACTTTTACTCTGGTTTCTCAGTCGGTTTCCTAGTGCCGGTTTGAAGTTCCTGCAGTTTTCACTGTAAAACCGAGTTGGATCTAGTACCTCCCCATATATATGAATGGAGTGGAGCTTGCAACTTAAAACAAACCTTATGTTCCCAAAAAGCTAGGTGAAGGACGGCTTTCACACACACTTATCTCTCAGAATGAGCATGTGGAGAGACGTTCGTTCATCTAGCACAAAGGGAACGGGTTGCAGGAGAAACTTTTATTCTGGTTTCTCAGTCTGTTTCCTAGTTCCGGTTTGAAGTTCCTGCAGTTTTCACTGTAAAACCGAGTTGGAGCTAGTACCTCCCCATATATATGTATGGAGTGGAGTTTGCAACTGAAGAGAAACTTAGTGTTCATAAACAAGCTAGGTGAAAGTCGGCTTTCACACACACTTATCTCTCAGAACTGAGCATGTGGAGAGACGTTCGTTCATCTAGCACAAAGGGAACGGGTTGCTGGAGAAACTTTTACTCTGGTTTCTCAGACTCTTTCCTAGTGCCGGTTTGAAGTTCCTGCAGTTTAAACTGTAAAAGAGAGTTGGAGCTCGTACCTCCCCATATATATGTATGGAGTGGAGTTTGCAACTGAAAAGAAACTTTGTGTTCCCAACAAGCTAGGTGAAGGACGGCTTTCACACACTCTTATCTCTGCAGAACTGAGCATGTGGAGAGACGTTCGTTCATCTAGCACAAAGGGAACGGGTTGCAGGAGAAACTTTTACTCTGGTTTCTCAGTCTGTTTCCTAGTGCCGGTTTGAAGTTCCTGCAGTTTTCACTGTAAAACCGAGTTGGAGCTAGTACCTCCCCATATATATGTATGGAGTGAAGTTTACAACTGAAAAGATACTTTGTGTTCCCAACAAGCTAGGTGAAGGACGGCTTTCACACACACTTATCTCTCAGAACTGAGCATGTGGAGAGAAGTTCGTTCATCTAGCACAAAGGAAACAGGTTGCAGGAGAAACTTTTACTCTGGTTTCTCAGTCTGTTTCCTAGTGTCGGTTTGAAGTTCCTGCAGTTTTCACTGTAAAACCGAGTTGGAGCTAGTACCTCCCCATATATATGTATGGAGTGGAGTTTGCAACTGAAAAGAAACTTTGTGTTCCCAACAAGCTAGCTGAAGGACGGCTTTCACACACACACTATCTCTCAGAACTGAGCATGTGGAGAGACGTTCGTTCATCTAGCACAAAGGGAACAGTTTGCAGGAGAAACTTTTACTCTGGTTTCTCAGTTTGTTTCCTAGTGCCGGTTTGAAGTTCCTGCAGTTTTCACTGTAAAACAGAGTTGGAGCTAGTACCTCCCCATATATTGTATGGAGTGGAGTTTGCAACTGAAAAGAAACTTTGTGTTCCCAACAAGCTAGGTGAAGGACGGCTTTCACACACACTTATCTCTCAGAACTGAGCATGTGGAGAGACGTTAGTTCATCTAGCACAAAGGGAACGGGTTGCAGGAGAAACATTTACTCTGGTTTCTCAGTCCGATTCCCAGTGCCGGTTAGCAGTTCCTGCAATTTTCACTGTAAAACCGAGTTGGAGCTAGTACCTCCCCATATATATGTATGGATTGGAGTTTGCAACTGAAAAGAAACTTTGTGTTCCCAACCAGCTAGATGAAGGACGGCTTTCACACATACTTATCTCTCAGAACTGAGCATATGGAGAGACGTTCGTTCATCTAGCACAAAGGGAACGGGTTGCAGGAGAAACTTTTACTCTGGTTTCTCAGTCTGTTTCCTAGTGCCGGTTTGAAGTTCCTGCAGTTTTCACTGTAAAACCGAGTAGGAGCTAGTACTTCCCCTTGTATATGTATGGAGTGGAGTTTGCATATGAAGAGAAACTTAGTGTTCATAAACAAGCCAGGTGAAGGTCGGCTTTCACACAAAATTATCTCTCAGAACTGAGCATGTGGAAAGACGTTCGTTCATCTAGCACAAAGGGAACGGGTTACAGGAGAAACTTTTACTCTGGTTTCTCTGTCTGTTTCTTAGTGCCGGTTTGAAGTTCCTGCAGTTTTCACTGTAAAACCGATTTGGAGCTTGTACCTCCCCATATATTTGTATGGAGTGGAGTTTGCAACTGAAAAGAAATCTTTGTGTTCCCAACAAGCTAGGTGAAGGACGGCTTTCACACACACATAATCTCTAAGAAATGAGCATGTGGAGAGACGTTCGTTCATCTAGCACAAAGGGAACGGGTTGCAGGAGAAAATTTTACTCTGGTTTCTCAGTCTGTTTCCTAGTGCCGGTTTGAAGTTCCTGCAGTTTTCACTGTAAAACCGAGTTGGAGCTAGTACCTCCCCATATATATGTATGGAGTGGAGTTTAGCAACTGAAAAGAAACTTTGTGTTCCCAACTAGCTAGGTGAAGGACGGCTTTCACACACACTTATCTCTCAGAATTGAGCATGTGGAGAGACGTTCGTTCATCTAGCCCAAATGGAACGGGTTGCAGGAGAAACTTTTACTCTGGTTTCTCAGTCTGTTTCCTAGTGCCGGTTTGAAGTTCCTGCAGTTTTCACTGTAAAACCGAGTTGGAGCTAGTACCTCCCCATATATATGTATGGAGTGGAGTTTGCAACTGAAAAGAAACTTTGTGTTCCCAACAAGCTAGGTGAAGGGCGGCGTTCACACACACTTATCTCTCAGAACTGAGCATGTGGAGAGACGTTCGTTCATCTAGCACAAAGGGAACGGGTTGCAGGAGAAACTTTTCCTCGGGGTTCCCAGTCTGTTTCCTAGTGCCGGTTTGAAGTTCCTGCAGTTTTCAATGTAAAACCGAGTTGGAGCTAGTACCTCCCCATATATATGTATGGATTGGAGTTAGCAACTGAAAAGAAACTTTGTGTTCCCAACTAGCTAGGTGAAGGACGGCTTTCACACACACTTATCTCTCAGAACAGAGCATGTGGAGAGACTTTCGTTCATCTAGCACAAATGGAACGGGTTGCAGGAGAAACTTTTCCTCGGGGTTCTCAGTCTGTTTCCTAGTGCCGGTTTGAATTTCCTGCAGTTTTCACTCTAAAACCGAGTTGGAGCTAGTACCTCCCCATATATTTGTATGGAGTGGTGTTTGCAACTGAAAAGAATCTATGTGTTCCCAACAAGCTATGTGAAGGACGGCTTTCACACACACATATCTCTCAGAACTGAGCATGTGGAGAGACGTTCGTTCATCTAGCACAAAGGGAACGGGTTGCAGGAGAAACTTTTCCTCGGGGTTCCCAGTCTGTTTCCTAGTGCCGGTTTGAAGTTCCTGCAGTTTTCACTGTAAAACCGAAATGGAGCTAGTACCTCCCCATATATATGTATGGAGTGGAGTTTGCAACTGAAGAGAAACTTAGTGTTCATAAACAAGCTTGGTGAAGGTCGGCTTTCACACACACTCTTCTCTCAGACCTGAGCATGTGGAGATACGTTCGTTCATGTAGCACAAAGGGAACGGGTTGCAGGAGAAACTTTTACTCTGGTTTCTCGGTCTGTTTCTTAGTGCCGGTTTGAAGTTCCTGCAGTTTTCACTGTAAAATCGAGTTGGAGCTAGAACTTACTCATATATATTTATGGAGTGGAGTTTGCAGCTGAAAAGAAACTTTGTGTTCCCAACAAGCTAGGTGAAGGATGGCTTTCACACACACATATCTCTCATAACTGAGCATGTGGAGAGAAGTTCGTTCATCTAGCATAAATGGAACTGGTTGCTGGAGAAACTTTTACTCTGGTTTCTCAGACTGTTTCCTAGTGCCGGTTTGAAGTTCCTTCAGTTTTCACTGTAAAACCGAGTTGGAGCTAGTACCCCCCCATATATATGTATGGAGTGCAGTTTTCAACTGAAAAGAAACTTTGTGTTCCCAACAAGCTAAGTGAAGGACGACTTTAACACACACATATCTCTCAGAACTGAGCATGTGGAGAGACGTTCGTTCATCTAGCACAAAGGGAACGGGTTGCAGGAGAAACTTTTACTCTGGTTTCTCAGTCTGTTTCCTAGTGCCGGTTTCAAATTCCTGCAGTTTTCACTGTAAAACCGAGTTGGAGCTAGTACCTCCCCATATATATGTATGGATTGGAGTTTGCAACTGAAAAGAAACTTTGTGTTCCCAACAAGCTAGGTGAAGGACGGCTTTCACACACACTTATCTCTCAGAACTGAGCATGTGGAGAGACGTTCGTTCATCTAGCACAAAGGGAACGGGTTGCAGGAGAAACTTTCACTCTGGTTTCTCAGTCTGTTTCCTAGTGCCGGTTTGAAGTTCCTGCAGTTTTCACTGTAAAACCGAGTTGGAGCTAGTACCTCCCCATATATATGTATGGAGTGGAGTTTGCACTGTGAAGAGAAACTTAGTGTTCCTAACAAGCTAGGTGAAGGTCGGCTTTCACACACACTTATCTCTCAGAACTGAGCATGTGGAGAGACGTTCGTTCATCTAGCACAAAGGGAACGGGTTGCAGGAGAAACTTTTCCTCTGGGTTCTCAGTCTGTTTCCTAGTGCCGGTTTGAAGTTCCTGCAGTTTTCACTGTAAAACCGAGTTGGAGCTGGTACCTCCCCATATATATGTATGGAGTGGAGTTTGCAACTGAAAAGAAACTTTGTGTTCCCAACAAGCTAGGTGAAGGACGGCTTTCACACACACATATCTCTCAGAACTGAGCATGTGGAGAGACGTTCGTTCATCTAGCACAAAGGGAACGGGTTGCAGGAGAAACTTTTACTCTGGTTTCTCAGTCTGTTTCCTAGTGCCGGTTTGAAGTTCCTGCAGTTTTCACTGTAAATCCGAGTTGGAGCTAGTACCTCCCCATATATATTGTATGGAGTGGAGTTTGCAACTGAAAAGAACTTTGTGTTCCCAACAAGCTAGGTGAAGGACGGCTTTCACACACACATATCTCTCAGAACTGAGCATGTGGAGAGACGTTCGTTCATCTAGCACAAAGGGAACGGGTTGCAGGAGAAACTTTTACTCTGGTTTCTCAGTCTGTTTCCTAGTGCCGGTTTGAAGTTCCTGCAGTTTTCACTGTAAAACCGAGTTGGAGCTAGTACCTCCCCATATATATGTATGGAGTGGAGTTTGCAACTGAAAAGAAACTTTGTGTTCCCAACAAGCTAGGTGAAGGACGGCTTTCACACACACTTATCTCTCAGAACTGAGCATGTGGAGAGACGTTCGTTCATCTAGCACAAAGGGAACGGTTGCAGGAGAAACTTTACTCTGGTTTCTCAGTCTGTTTCCTAGTGCCGGTTTGAAGTTCCTGCAGTTTTCACTGTAAAACCGAGTTGGAGCTAGTACCTCCCCATTATATGTATGGAGTGGAGTTTGCAACTGAAAGAAACTTTGTGTTCCTAAACAAGCTAGGTGAAGGACGGCTTTCACACACACTTATCTCTCAGAACTGAGCATGTGGAGAGACGTTCGTTCATCTAGCACAAAGGGAACGGTTGCAGGAGAAACTTTTACTCTGGTTCTCAGTCTGTTTCCTAGTGCCGGTTTGAAGTTCCTGCAGTTTTCACTGTAAAACCGAGTTGGAGCTAGTACCTCCCCATATATATGTATGGAGTGGAGTTTGCAACTGAAAGAAACTTTGTGTTCCCAACAAGCTAGTGAAGGACGGCTTTCACACACACATATCTCTCAGAACTGAGCATGTGGAGAGACGTTCGTTCATCTAGCACAAAGGGAACGGGTTGCAGGAGAAACTTTTACTCTGGTTTCTCAGTCTGTTTCCTAGTGCCGGTTTGAAGTTCCTGCAGTTTTCACTGTAAAACCGAGTTGGAGCTAGTACCTCCCCATATATATGTATGGAGTGGAGTTTGCAACTGAAAAGAAACTTTGTGTTCCCAACAAGCTAGGTGAAGGACGGCTTTCACACACAATTATCTCTCAGAACTGAGCATGTGGAGAGACGTTCGTTCATCTAGCACAAATGGAACGGTTTGCAGGAGAAACTTTTACTCTGGTTTCTCAGTCTGTTTCCTAGTGCCGGTTTGAAGTTCCTGCAGTTTTCACTGTAAAACCGAGTTGGAGCTAGTACCTCCCCATATATATGTATGGAGTGGAGTTTGCAACTGAAAAGAAACTTTGTGTTCCAAACAAGCTAGGTGAAGGACGGCTTTCACACACACTTATCTCTCAGAACTGAGCATGTGGAGAGACGTTCGTTCATCTAGCACAAAGGGAACGGTTGCAGGAGAAACTTTTACTCTGGTTTCTCAGTCTGTTTCCTAGTGCCGGTTTGAAGTTCCTGCAGTTTCACTGTAAAACCGAGTTGGAGCTAGTACCTCCCCATATATATGTATGGAGTGGAGTTTGCAACTGAAAAGAAACTTTGTGTTCCCAACAAGCTAAGGTGAAGGACGGCTTTCACACACACTTATCTCTCAGAACTGAGCATGTGGAGAGACGTTCGTTCATCTAGCACAAAGGGAACGGGTTGCAGGAGAAACTTTTACTCTGGTTTCTCAGTCTGTTTCCTAGTGCCGGTTTGAAGTTCCTGCAGTTTTCACTGTAAAACCGAGTTGGAGCTAGTACCTCCCCATATATATGTATGGAGTGGAGTTTGCAACTGAAAAGAAACTTGTGTTCCCAACAAGCTAGGTGAAGGACGGCTTTCACACACACTTATCTCTCAGAACTGAGCATGTGGAGAGACGTTCGTTCATCTAGCACAAAGGGAACGGGTTGCAGGAGAAACTTTTACTCTGGTTTCTCAGTCTGTTTCCTAGTGCCGGTTTGAAGTTCCTGCAGTTTTCACTGTAAAACCGAGTTGGAGCTAGTACCTCCCCATATATATGTATGGAGTGGAGTTTGCAACTGAAAAGAAACTTTGTGTTCCCAACAAGCTAGGTGAAGGACGGCTTTCACACACACTTATCTCTCAGAACTGAGCATGTGGAGAGACGTTCGTTCATCTAGCACAAAGGGAACGGGTTGCAGGAGAAACTTTTACTCTGGTTTCTCAGTCTGTTTCCTAGTGCCGGTTTGAAGTTCCTGCAGTTTTCACTGTAAAACCGAGTTGGAGCTAGTACCTCCCCATATATATGTATGGAGTGGAGTTGCAACTGAAAAGAAACTTTGTGTTCCCAACAAGCTAGGTGAAGGACGGCTTTCACACACACTTATCTCTCAGAACTGAGCATGTGGAGAGACGTTCGTTCATCTAGCACAAAGGGAACGGGTTGCAGGAGAAACTTTTACTCTGGTTTCTCAGTCTGTTTCCTAGTGCCGGTTTGAAGTTCCTGCAGTTTTCACTGTAAAACCGAGTTGGAGCTAGTACCTCCCCATATATATGTATGGAGTGGAGTTTGCAACTGAAAAGAAACTTTGTGTTCCCAACAAGCTAGGTGAAGGACGGCTTTCACACACACTTATCTCTCAGAAACTGAGCATGTGGAGAGACGTTCGTTCATCTAGCACAAAGGGAACGGGTTGCAGGAGAAACTTTTACTCTGGTTTCTCAGTCTGTTTCCTAGTGCCGGTTTGAAGTTCCTGCAGTTTTCACTGTAAAACCGAGTTGGAGCTAGTACCTCCCCATATATATGTATGGAGTGGAGTTTGCAACTGAAAAGAATCTTTGTGTTCCCAAAAAGCTAGGTGAAGGACGGCTTTCACACACACTTATCTCTCAGAACTGAGCATGTGGAGAGACGTTCGTTCATCTAGCACAAAGGGAACGGGTTGCAGGAGAAACTTTTACTCTGGTTTCTCAGTCTGTTTCCTAGTGCCGGTTTGAAGTTCCTGCAGTTTTCACTGTAAAACCGAGTTGGAGCTAGTACCTCCCCATATATATGTATGGAGTGGAGTTTGCAATGTGAAGAGAAACTTAGTGTTCCATAACAAGCTAGGTGAAGGACGGCTTTCACACACACATATCTCTCAGAACTGAGCATGTGGAGAGACGTTCGTTCATCTAGCACAAAGGGAAGGGTTGCAGGAGTAAACTTTTCCTCGGGGTTCTCAGTCTGTTTCCTAGTGCCGGTTGAAGTTCCTGCAGTTTTCACTGTAAAACCGAGTTGGAGCTAGTACCTCCCCATATATTTGTATGGAGTGGAGTTTGCAACTGAAAAGAAACTTTGTGTTCCCAACAAGCTAGTGAAGGACGGCTTTCACCCACACATTATCTCTAAGAACTGAGCATGTGGAGAGACGTTCGTTCATCTAGCACAAAGGGAACGGGTTGCAGGAAAACTTTTACTCTGGTTTCTCAGTCGTTTCCTAGTGCCGGTTTGAAGTTCCTGCAGTTTTCACTGTAAAACCGAGTTGGAGCTAGTACCTCCCCATTATATTGTATGGAGTGGAGTCTGCAACTGAAAAGAATCTTTGTGTTCCCAACAAGCTAGGTGAAGGACGGCTTTCACACACACTATATCTCTAAGAACTGAGCATGTGGAGAGACGTTCGTTCATCTAGCACAAAGGGAACGAGTTTGCAGGAGAAACATTTACTCTGGTTTCTCAGTCTGTTTCCTAGTGCCGGTTTGAAGTTCCTGCAGTTTTCACTGTAAAACCGAGTTGGAGCTAGTACCTCCCCTCTATATTGTATGGAGTGGGAGTTTGCAACTGAAAAGAAACTTTGTGTTCCCAACAAGCTAGTGAAGGACGGCTTTCACACACACACTTATCTCTCAGAACTGAGCATGTGGAGAGACGTTGTTCACTAGCACAAAGTGGAACGGGTGTGCAGGAGAAACTTTTTTCACTCTGTGTATCTCAGTCTGTTTCCTAGTGCCTGCTTTGAAGTTCCTGCAGTTTTCACTGTAAACAGAGTTGGAGGCTAGTACCTCCCCAATATATATGTATGGAGTGGAGTTTGCCAATTGCAAGAGAATACTTGTGTTCCCAAACAAGCTAAGGTGAAGTACGGCTTTTCACACACACTTTATCTCTCATAACTGAGCATGTTGGATAGACGTACGTTTCATCTAGCACAAAGGACCGGTTTGCAGGAGAAACTTTTCACTTGTTTCTCAGCTCTGTTTCCTAGTTTGGTGGTGCCGGTTTTGACGTTCCTGCAGAGTTTTCACTGTCAAACTGAGATTGGAGGCTACTACCTCCCCATATATATGTTCTGAAGTTGGAGTTTGCAACTGAAAGAAACTTTGTGTCCCAACAAGATAGGTGAAGGACCTGGCTTTCCACACGACTATTATCTCTCAGAATTGAGCATGTGGAGAGACGTTCGTTCATCTAGCAGAAAG
>NW_022588286.1:0-18414 GCF_009834535.1 Camelus ferus | reverse complement strand
GGCTTTCACACTCACTTATCTCTCAGAACTGAACATGTGGAGAGACGTTCGTTCATCTAGCACAAATGGAACGGGTTGCAGTTCAAACTTTTACTCTGGTTTCTCAGTCTGTTTCCTAGTGCCGGTATGCAGTTCCTGCAGTTTTCACTGTAAAACAGAGTTGGAGCTAGTACCTCCCCATATATATGTATGGAGTGGGGGTTGGCAACTGAAAGGAAACTTTGTGTTCCCAACAAGCTAAGTGAAGGACGGCTTTCACACACAATTCTCTCTCAGAACTGAGCATGTGGAGAGACGTTTGTTCATCTAGCAACAAAAGGAACTTGTTGTAGGAGAAACTTTTACTCTGGTATTTCAGTCTGTTTCCTAGTGCCGGTTTGATGTTCCTGCAGTTTTCACTGTAAAACAGAGTTGGAGCTAGGTACCACCCCATATATATATATGGAGTGGTTTTGCAACTGAAAGGAAACTTTGTGTTCCCAACAAGCAAGGTGAAGGACGGCTTTAACACACACTTATCTCTTCAGAAGTGAGCATGTTGAGAGACGTTCGTTCACCCAGCACAAAGGGAACGGGTTGCAAGAGAACTTTTACTCTGGTTTCTCATTCTGTTTCCTAGTGCCGGTTTGAAGTTCCTGCAGTTTTCACTGTAAACCTGGTTGGATATAGTACCTCCCCATATATATGTATGGAGTGGAGTTTGCAACTGAAAAGCAACTTTGTGTTCCCAACAAGCTATGTGAATGACGGCTTTAACACACACTTATCTCTCAGAACTGAGCATGTTGAGAGACGTTCGTTCACCTAGCACAAAGGGAACGGGTTTGCAAGAGAACTTTTACTGTGGATTCTCAGTCTGTTTCCTAGTGCCTGTTTAATGTTCCTGCAGTTTTCACTGTAAACCTAGTTGGAGCTAGTACTTCCCCATATATATGTATGGATTGGAATTGCAGTGAAAGAAACTTTGTGTTTTCCAACAAGCTAGGTGAAGGACGGCTTTTACACACACTTATCTCTCAGAACTGAGCACGTGGAGAGACCTTCGTTCATCTAGCACAAAGGGAACGGGTTGCAGGAGAAACTTTTACTCTGGTTTCTCATTCTGTTTTCCTAGAGCCTGTTTGAAGTTCCTGCAATTTTAACTGTAAAGCCGAGTTTGGAGCTAGTACCCTTCCCATATAAATGTAAGGAGTGGATTTTGCAACTGAGAAGAAACTTTGTGTTCCCAACAAGCTAGGTGAGGACGCTTTCCACACCACTTAGTCTCTAGAACTGAAGCATGTGGAGAGACGTTTCGTTCATCTAGGAACAAAGGGAACGGGTTGCAGGAGAAACTTTTACTCTGGGGTCTCAGTCTGTTTCCTAGTGCCGGTTTGAAGTTCTGCAGTTTTCACTGTGAAAACCGAGTTGGAGCTAGTACCGTCCCCATATATATAGTATGGAGTGGAAGTTTGCCAACTGAAAAGAAACTTTGTGTTCCCAACAAGCTAGGTGAAGGACAGGCTTCATACACACTATACTCTCAGAACTGAGCATGGGGAGAGACGTTCGTTCATCTAGCACAAAGGGAACGGGTTTGCAGGAGAAACTTTTACTCTGGTTTCTCAGTCTGTTTCCTAGTGCCTCTTTGAAGTTCCTGAAGTTTTCACTTAAAATCGAGTTGGAGCTAGTACCTCCCATTATATATGTATGGAGTGTAGTTTGCAAGTTAAAAGAAACTTTGTGTTACCAACAAGCTAGGTGAAGGACGGCTTTAACACACACTTATCCCTCAGAACTGAGCATGTGGAGAGACGTTCGTTCATCTAGCACAAAGGGAACGGGTTGCAGGAGAAACTTTTACTCTGGTTTCTCAGTCTGTTTCCTAGTGCCGTTTTGAAGTTCCTGCAGTTTTCACTGTAAAACCGAGTAGGAGCTAGTATCTCCCCATATATATGTATGGAGTGGAGTTTGCAACAGAAAAAAAACTTTGTGTTCCCAACAAGCTAGGTGAAGAACGGCTTTCACACACGCATATCTGTCAGAAATGAGCATGAATAGAGACGTTCGTTCATCTAGCACAAAGGGAATAGGTTGCAGGTGAATCTTTTACTCTCGTTTCTCAGTCTGTTTCCTAATGCCTGTTTGATGTTCCTGCAGTTTTAACTGTAAAGCCGATTTGGTGCTAGTACCTCCCCATATAAATGTAAGGAGTGGATTTTGCAACTTAGAAGAAACTTTGTGTTCCCAACAAGCTAGGTGAAGGACGGCTTCACACACACATAAGTCTCAGTACTGAGCATGTGGAGAGACGTTCGTTCATCTAGCACAAAGGGAACGGGTTGAAGGAGAAACATTTACTCTGGTTTCTCAGTCTGTTTCCTAGTGCCGGTTTGAAGTTCCTGCAGTTTTCACTGTAAATCCGAGTTGGAGCTAGTACCTACCCATATATATGTATGGAGTGGAGTTTGCAACTGAAAAGAAACTTTGTGTTCCCAACAAGCTAGGTGAAGAACGGCTTTCACACGCACTTATCTCTCAGAACTGAGCATGTGGAGAGACATTCGTTCATCTAGCAAAAATGGAACGGTTTGCAGGAGAAACTTTTACTCTGGATTCTCAGCCTGTTTCCTAGTGCCGGTTTGAAGTTCCTGCAGTTTTCACTGTAAAACCTAGTTGGAGCTAGTACCTCCCCATATATATGTATGGAGTGGAATTTGCAAGTGAAAAGAAACTTTGTGTTTCCAACTAGCTAGGTGAAGGAAGGCTTTCACGCACACTTAACTCTCAGAACTGAGCACGTGGAGAGACCTTCGTTCATCTAGCACAAAGGAACGGGTTGCAGGAGAAAATTTTACTCTGGATTCTCAGTTTGTTTCCTAGTGCCGGTTTGAATTTCCTGCAGTTTTCACTGTAAAACCGAGTTGGAGCTAGTACCTCCCCATATATATATATGGAGTGGAGTTGGCAACTGAAAGGAAATTTTGCGTTCCCAACAAGCTAGGTGAAGGACGGCTTTCACACACACTTCTCTCTCAGAACTGAGCATGTGGAGTGACGTTCGTTTATCTAGCACAAAGTGAAAGGTTTGTAGGAGAAACTTTTACTCTGGTTTCTCAGTCTGTTTCCTAGTGCCGGTTTGATATTCCTGCAGTTTTCACTCTAAAACAGTTTTGGAGATAGTACCTACCCATATATATGTATGGAGTGGAGTTTTCAACTGAAAAGGAACTTTGTGTTCCGAACAAGCTATGTGAAGTACGGCATTCACACACAATTATCTCTCAGAACTGAGCATGTGGAGAGACTTTCGTTCATCTATCACAAAGCTAACGGGTTGCAGGAGAATCTTTTACTCTGGTTTCTCAGTCTGTTTCCTAGTGCCGGTTTGAAGTTCCTGCCGTTTTCACTGTAAATCCGAGTTGGAGATAGTACCTCCCCATATATATGTATGGAGTGGTGTTTGCAACTTAAAAGAAAATTTGTGTTCCCAGTAAGCTATGTGAAGGACGGCTTTCACACTCACTTATCTCTCAGAACTGAACATGTGGAGAGAGTTTCGTTCATCTAGCACAAATGGAACGGGTTGCAGTTCAAACTTTTACTCTGGTTTCTCAGTCTGTTTCCTAGTGCCGGTATGCAGTTCCTGCAGTTTTCACTGTAAAACAGAGTTAGAGCTAGTACCTCCCCATATATATGTATGGAGTGGGGTTGGCAACTGAAAGGAAACTTTGTGTTCCCAACAAGCTAGGTGAAGGACGGCTTTCACACACAATTCTCTCTCAGAACTGAGCATGTGGAGAGACGTTTGTTCATCTAGCACAAAAGGAACTTGTTGTAGGAGAAACTTTTACTCTGGTTTTTCAGTCTGTTTCCTAGTGCCGGTTTGATGTTCCTGCAGTTTTCACTGTAAAACAGAGTTGGAGCTAGTACCACCCCATATATATATATGGAGTGGTTTTGCAACTGAAAGGAAACTTTGTGTTCCCAACAAGCTAGGTGAAGGACGGCTTTAACACACACTTATCCTTTCAGAAGTGAGCATGTTGAGAGACGTTCGTTCACCCAGCACAAAGGGAACGGGTTGCAAGAGAAACTTTTACTCTGGTTTCTCATTCTGTTTCCTAGTGCCGGTTTGAAGTTCCTGCAGTTTTCACTGTAAAACCTTGTTGGATATAGTACCTCCCCATATATATGTATGGAGTGGAGTTTGCAACTGAAAAGCAACTTTGTGTTCCCAACAAGCTATGTGAATGACGGCTTTAACACACACTTATCTCTCAGAACTCAGCATGTTGAGAGACGTTCGTTCACCTAGCACAAAGGGAACGGGTTGCAAGAGAAACATTTACTGTGGATTCTCAGTCTGTTTCCTAGTGCCTGTTTAATGTTCCTGCAGTTTTCACTGTAAAACCTAGTTGGATCTAGTACTTCCCCATATATATGTAAGGATTGGAATTTGCAAGTGAAAAGAAACTTTGTGTTTCCAACAAGCTAGGTGAAGGACGGCTTTTACACACACTTATCTCTCAGAACTGAGCACGTGGAGAGACCTTCGTTCATCTAGCACAAAGGGAACGGGTTGCAGGAGAAAATTTTACTCTGGTTTCTCAGTGTGTTTCCTAGTGCCGGTTTGAAGTTCCTGCAGTTTTCACTGTAAAACCTAGTTGGAGCTCGTACCTCCCCATATATATGTATGGTGTGGAGTTGGCTACTGAAAGGAAACTTTGTGTTCCCAACAAGCTAGTTGAAGGACGGCTTTCACACACACTTCTCTCTCAGAACTGAGCATGAGGAGTGACGTTCGTTCATCTAGCACAAAGTGAAAGGTTTGTAGGAGAAACTTTTACTCTGGTTTCTCAGTCTGTTTCCTAGTGCCAGTTTGATGTTCCTGCAGTTTTCATTCTAAAATAGAGTTGGAGCTAGTACCTACCCATATATATGTATGGAGTGCAGTTTCCAACTGAAAAGAATCTTTGTTTTCCGAACAAGCTAGGTGAAGGACGGCATTCACACACACTTCTCTCTCAGAAATGAGCATGTGGAGAGACGTTTGTTCATCTAGCACAAAGGGAACTTGTTGTAGGAGAAACTTTTACTCTGGTTTTTCAGTCTGTTTCCTAGTGCCGGTTTGATGTTCCTGCAGTTTTCACTGTAAAACAGAGTTGGAGCTAGTACCACCCCATATATCTGTATGGAGTGGAGTTTGAAACTGAAAGGAAACTTTGTGTTCCCAACAAGCTTGGTGAAGGACGGCTTTCACACACACTTATCTCTCAGAACTGAGCATGTTGAGAGACGTTTGTTCACCTAGCAGAAAGGGAACGGGTTGCAAGAGAAACTTTTACTCTGGTTTCTCAGTTTGTGTCCTAGTGCTTGTTTAATGTTCCTGCAGTTTTCACTGTAAAACCTTGTTGGAGCTAGAACCTCCCCATATATATTTATGGAGTGGAGTTTGCAACTGAAAGAATCTTTGTGTTCCCAACAAGCTAGGTGAAGGACGGCATTCACACACAATTATCTCTCAGATATGAGAATGTGGAGAGACTTTCGTTCATCTAGCACAAAGGTAACGCGTTGCAGGAGAAACTTTTACTCTGGTTTCTCAGTCTGTTTCCTAGTGCCGGGTTGAAGTTACTGCCGTTTTCTCTGTAAATCCGAGTTGGAGATATTACCTCCCCATATATATGTATGGAGTGGGGTTTGCAACTGAAAAGAATCTTTGTGTTCCCAAAAAGCTATATGAAGTACGGCTTTCACACTCACTTATCTCTCAGAACTGAGCTTGTGGAGAGACGTTCGTTCATAAAGCACAAAGGGAACGGGTTGCAGGAGAAACTTTTACTCTGGTTTCTCAGTCTGTTTCCTAGTGCCGGGTTGAAGTTCCTGCAGTTTTCACTGTAAAACCTAGTTGGAGCTATTAACTCCCCATATATATGTATGGAGTGGAATTAGCAAGTGAAAAGAAACTTTGTGTTCCCAACAAGCTAGGTGAAGGACGGCTTTCACACACACTTCTCTCTCAGAAATGAGCATGTGGAGAGACGTTTGTTCATCTAGCACAAAGGGAACTTGTCGTAGGTGAAACTTTTACTCTGGTTTTTCAGTCTGTTTCCTAGTGCCGGTTTGATGTTCCCGCAGTTTACACTGTAAAACAGAGTTGGCGCTAGTACCACCCCATATATATGTATGGAGTGGAGTTTGAAACTGAAAGGAAACTTTGTATTCCCAACAAGCTTGGTGAAGGACGGCTTTCACACACATTTATCTCTCAGAACTGAGCATGTGGAGAGACGTTCTTTCATCTAGCACACAGGGAACGTGTTGCATGAGAAACTTTTACTCTGGTTTCTCAGTATGTTTCCTAGTGCCGGTTTGAAGTTCCTGCAGTTTTCAGTGTAAAACCGAGTTGGAGCTCGTACGTCCCCATATATATATATGGAGTGGAATTTCCAACTGAAAAGAAACTTTGTGTTCCCAAACAGCTAGGTGAAGGACGGCTTTCATACAAACTTATCTCTCAGAACTGAGCTTGTGGAGAGACGTTCGTTCATCTAGCACAAAGTGAACGGGTTGCAGGAGAAACTTTTACTCTGGTTTCTCATTCTGTTTCCAAGTGCCTGTTTGAAGTTCCTGAACTTTTCACCGTAAAATCGATTTGGAGCTAGTACGTCCCATTATATATGTATGGAGTGTAGTTTGCAAGTGAAAAGAAACTTTGAGTTACCAACAAGCTAGGTGAAGGACGGCTGACACACACACTTATCTCTCAGAACTGAGCATGTGGAGAGACGTTTGTTCATCTAGCACAAAAGGAACTTGTTGTAGGAGAAACTTTTACTCTGGTTTTTCAGTCTGTTTCCTAGTGCCGCTTTGATGTTCCTGCAGTTTTCACTGTAAAACAGAGTTGGAGCTAGTACCACCCCATATATATATATGGAGTGGTTTTGCAACTGAAAGGAAACTTTGTGTTCCCAACAAGCTAGGTGAAGGACGGCTTTAACACACACTTATCTCTTCAGAAGTGAGCATGTTGAGAGACGTTCGTTCACCCAGCACAAAGGGAACGGGTTGCAAGAGAAACTTTTACTCTGGTTTCTCATTCTGTTTCCTAGTGCCGGTTTGAAGTTCCTGCAGTTTTCACTGTAAAACCTTGTTGGATATAGTACCTCCCCATATATATGTATGGAGTGGAGTTTGCAACTGAAAAGCAACTTTGTGTTCCCAACAAGCTATGTGAATGACGGCTTTAACACACACATATCTCTCAGAACTGAGCATGTTGAGAGACGTTCGTTCACCTAGCACAAAGGGAACGGGTTGCAAGAGAAACTTTTATTGTGGATTCTCAGTCTGTTTCCTAGTGCCTGTTTAATGTTCCTGCAGTTTTCACTGTAAAACCTAGTTGGAGCTAGTACTTCCCCATATATATGTATGGATTGGAATTTGCAAGTGAAAAGAAACTTTGTGTTTCCAACAAGCTAGGTGAAGGACGGCTTTGACACACACTTATCTCTCAGAACTGAGCACGTGGAGAGACCTTCGTTCTTCTAGCACAAAGGGAACGGGTTGCAGGAGAAAATTTTACTCTGGTTTCTCAGTGTGTTTCCTAGTGCCGGTTTGAAGTTCCTGCAGTTTTCACTGTAAAACCTAGTTGGAGCTCGTACCTCCCCATATATATGTATGGTGTGGAGTTGGCTACTGATAGGAAACTTTGTGTTCCCAACAAGCTTGGTGAAGGACGGCTTTCACACACACTTATCTCTCAGAACTGAGCATGTTGAGAGACGTTCGTTCACCTAGCAGAAAGGGAACGGGTTGCAAGAGAAACTTTTACTCTGGTTTCTCAGTTTGTGTCCTAGTGCTTGTTTAATGTTCCTGCAGTTTTCACTGTAAAACCTTGTTGGAGCTAGAACCTCCCCATATATATTTATGGAGTGGAGTTTGCAACTGAAAGAATCTTTGTGTTCCCAACAAGCTAGGTGAAGGACGGCATTCACACACAATTATCTCTCAGATATGAGCATGTGGAGAGACGTTCGTTCATCTAGCACAAAGGTAACGCGTTGCAGGAGAAACTTTTACTCTGGTTTCTCAGTCTGTTTCCTAGTGCCGGTATGAAGTTCCTGCAGTTTTCACTGTAAAACCTAGTTGGAGCTAGTACCTCCCCATATATATGTATGGAGTGGAATTAGCAAGTGAAAAGAAACTTTGAGTTCCCAACAAGCTAGGTGAAGGACTGCTTTCACACACACTTATCTCTCAGAACTGAGCATGTGGAGAGACGTTCGTTCATCTAGCACAAAGGGAACGGGTTGCAGGAGAAACTTTTACTCTGGTTTCTCAGTCTGTTTCCTAGTGCCGGTTTGAAGTTCCTGAATTTTTCACTGTAAAACCGAGTTGCAGCTCGTACCTCCCCATATATATATTTATGGAGTGGAGTTGGCAACTGAAAGGAAACTTTGTGTTCCCAACAAGCTAGGTGAAGGACGGCTTTCACACACACTTCTCTCTCAGAAATGAGCATGTGGAGAGACGTTTGTTCATCTAGCACAAAGGGAACTTGTTGTAGGAGAAACTTTTACTCTGGTTTTTCAGTCTGTTTCCTAGTGCCGGTTTGATGTTCCTGCAGTTTTCACTGTAAAACAGAGTTGGAGCTAGTACCACCCCATATATCTGTATGGAGTGGAGTTTGAAACTGAAAGGAAACTTTGTGTTCCCAACAAGCTTGGTGAAGGACGGCTTTCACACACACTTATCTCTCAGAACTGAGCATGTTGAGAGACGTTCGTTCACCTAGCAGAAAGGGAACGGGTTGCAAGAGAAACTATTACTCTGGTTTCTCAGTTTGTGTCCTAGTGCTTGTTTAATGTTCCTGCAGTTTTCACTGTAAAACCTTGTTGGAGCTAGAACCTCCCCATATATATTTATGGAGTGGAGTTTGCAACTGAAAGAATCTTTGTGTTCCCAACAAGCTAGGTGAAGGACGGCATTCACACACAATTATCTCTCAGATATGAGCATGTGGAGAGACGTTCGTTCATCTAGCACAAAGGTAACGCGTTGCAGGAGAAACTTTTACTCTGGTTTCTCAGTCTGTTTCCTAGTGCCGGTTTGAAGTTCCTGCTGTTTTCACTGTGAAACAGAGTTGGAGCTCGTACGTCCCCATATATATATATGGAGTGGAATTTCCAACTGAAAAGAAACTTTGTGTTCCCAAACAGCTAGGTGAAGGACGGCTTTCATACACACTTTTCTCTCAGAACTGAGCTTGTGGAGAGACGTTCGTTCATCTAGCACAAAGGGAACGGGTTGCAGGAGAAACTTTTACTCTGGTTTCTCATTCTGTTTCCTAGTGCCTCTTTGAAGTTCCTGAAGTTTTCACTGTAAAATCGATTTGGAGCTAGTACCTCCCATTATATATGTATGGAGTGTAGTTTGCAAGTGAAAAGAAACTTTGTGTTACCAACAAGCTAGGTGAAGGACGGCTTTCACACACACATATCTCTCAGAACTGAGCACGAGGAGAGACGTTCGTTCATCTAGCACAAAGGGAACGGGTTGCAGGAGAAACTTTTACTCTGGTTTCTAAGTGTGTTTCCTAGTGCCGGTTTGAAGTTCCTGCAGTTTTCACTGTAAAACCTAGTTGGAGCTCGTACCTCCCCATATATATGTATGGAGTGGAGTTGGCTACTGAAAGGAAACTTTGTGTTCCCAACAAGCTAGTTGAAGGACGGCTTTCACACAAACTTCTCTCTCAGAACTGAGCATGTGGAGTGACTTTCGTTCATCTAGCACAAAGTGAAAGGTTTGTAGGAGAAATTTTACTCTGTTTTCTCAGTCTGTTTCCTAGTGCCGGTTTGATGTTCCTGCAGTTTTCACTCTAAAACAGACTTGGAGCTAGTACCTACCCATATATATGTATGGAGTGGGGTTTGCAACTGAGAAGAAACTTTGTGTTCCCAACAAGCTATATGAAGTACGGCTTTCACACTCACTTATCTCTCAGAACTGAACATGTGGAGAGACGTTCGTTCATCTAGCACAAAGGTAACGGTTTGCAGGAGAAACTTTTACTCTGGTTTCTCAGTCTGTTTCCTAGTGCCGGTATGAAGTTCCGGCAGTTCTCACTGTAAAACCTAGTTGGAGCTAGTAACTCCCCATATATATGTATGGAGTGGAATTAGCAAGTGAAAAGAAACTTTGTGTTCCCAACAAGCTAGGTGAAGGACGGCTTTCACACACACTTCTCTCTCAGAAATGAGCATGTGGAGAGACGTTTGTTCATCTAGCACAAAGGGAACTTGTTGTAGGAGAAACTTTTACTCTGGTTTTTCAGTCTGTTTCCTAGTGCCGTTTTGATGTTCCCGCAGTTTTCACTGTAAAACAGATTTGGAGCTAGTACCACCCCATATATATGTATGGAGTGGAGTTTGAAACTGAAAGGAAACTTTGTGTTCCCAACAAGCTTGGTGAAGGACGGCTTTCACACACATTTATCTCTCAGAACTGAGCATGTGGAGAGACGTTCGTTCATCTAGCACAAAGGGAACGTGATGCATGAGAAAGTTTTTCTCTGGTTTCTCAGTATGTTTCCTAGTGCCGGTATGAAGTTCCTGCAGTTTTCACTGTAAAACCGAGTTGGAACTCGTACGTCCCCATATATATATATGGAGTGGAATTTCCAACTGAAAAGAAACTTTGTGTTCCCAAACAGCTAGGTGAAGGACGGCTTTCATACACACTTATCTCTCAGATCTGAGCTTGTGGAGAGACGTTCGTTCATCTAGCACAAAGGGAACGGGTTGCAGGAGAAACTTTTACTCTGGTTTCTCATTCTGTTTCCTAGTGCCTGTTTGAAGTTCCTGAACTTTTCACCGTAAAATCGATTTGGAGCTAGTACCTCCCATTATATATGTATGGAGTGTAGTTTGCAAATGAAAAGAAACTTTGTGTTACCAACAAGCTAGATGAAGGACGGCTTTCACACACACTTATCTCTCAGAACTGAGCATGTGGAGAGACGTTCGTTCATCTAGCACAAATGGAACGGGTTGCAGGAGAAAATTTACTCTGGTTTCTCAGTCTGTTTCCTAGTGCCGGTTTGAAGTTCCTGCATTTTTCACTGTAAAACCGAGTTGTAGCTCGTACCTCCCCATATATATGTATGGAGTGGAGTTGTCAACTGAAAGGAAACTTTGAGTTCCCAACAAGCTAGCTGAAGAACGGCTTTCACACACACTTCTTTCTCAGAAATTAGCATGTGGAGAGACGTTTGTTCATCTAGAACAAAGGGAACTTGTTGTAGGAGAAACTTTTACTCTGGTTTCTCTGTCTGTTTCCTAGTGCCGGTTTGATGTTCCATCAGTTTTCACTTTAAAACAGAGTTGGAGCTAGTACAACCCCATATATATGTATGGAGTGGAGTTTGAAACTGAAAGGAAACTTTGTGTTCCCAACAAACTTGGTGAAGGACGGCTTTCACACACACTTATCTCTCAGAACTGAGCATGTTGAGAGACGTTCGTTCACCTAGCACAAAGGGAACGTGTTGCAAGGGAAACTTTTACTCTGGTTTCTCAGTCTGTGTCCTAGTGCCTGTTTAAAGTTCCTGCAGTTTTCACTGTAAAACCTTGTTGGAGCTAGTACCTCCCCATATATATGTATGGATTGGAGTTTGCAACTGAAAGAAACTTTGTGTTCCCAACAAGCTAGGTGAAGGACGGCTTTCACACACATTTATCTCTCAGAACTGAGCATGTGGGGAGACGTTCGTATATCTAGCACAAAGGGAACGGGTTGCAGGAGAAACTTTTACTCTGGTTTCTCAGTCTGTTTCCTAGTGCCGGTTTGAAGTTCCTGCAGTTTTCACTGTGAAACCGAGTTGGAGCTCGTACGTCCCCATATATATATATGGAGTGGAATTTCCAACTGAAAAGAAACTTTGTGTTCCCAAACTGCTAGGTGAAGGACGGCTTTCATACACATATATCTCTCAGAACTGAGCATGTGGGGAGACGTTCGTTCATCTAGCACAAAGGGAACGGGTTGCAGGAGAAACTTTTACTCTGGTTTTTCAGTCTGTTTCCTAGTGCCGGTTTGATGTTCCCGCAGTTTTCACTGTAAAACAGAGTTGGAGCTAGTACCACCCCATATATATGTATGGAGTGGAGTTTGAAACTGAAAGGAAACTTTGTGTTCCCAACAAGCTTGGTGAAGGACGGCTTTCACACACATTTATCTCTCAGAACTGAGCATGTGGAGAGACGTTCGTTCATCTAGCACAAAGGGAACGTGTTGCATGAGAAATTTTTACTCTGGTTTCTCAGTCTGTTTCCTAGTGCCGGTTTGAAGTTCCTGCAGTTTTCACTGTAAAACCGAGTTGGAGCTCGTACGTCCCCATATATATATATGGAGTGGAATTTCCAACTGAAAAGAAACTTTGTGTTCCCAAACAGCTAGGTGAAGGACGGCTTTCATACACACTTATCTCTCAGAACTGAGCTTGTGGAGAGACGTTCGTTCATCTAGCATAAAGGGAAAGGGTTGCAGGAGAAACTTTTACTCTGGTTTCTCATTCTGTTTCCTAGTGCCTGTTTGAAGTTCCTGAAGTTTTCACCGTAAAATCGATTTGGATCTAGTACCTCCCATTATATATGTATGGAGTGTAGTTTGCAAGAGAAAAGAAACTTTGTGTTACCAACAAGCTAGGTGAAGGACAGCTTTCACACACACTTATCTCTCAGAACTGAGCATGTGGAGAGACGTTCGTTCATCTAGCACAAACGGAACGGGTTGCAGGAGAAACTATTACTCTGGTTTCTCAGTCTGTTTCCTAGTGCCGGTTTGAAGTTCCTGCATTTTTCACTGTAAAACCGAGTTGTAGCTCGTACCTCCCCATATATATGTATGGAGTGGAGTTGGCAACTGAAAGGAAACTTTGTGTTCCCAACAAGCTAGCTGAAGGACGGCTTTCACACACACTTCTCTCTCAGAAATGAGCTTGTGGAGAGACGTTTGTTCATCTAGAACAAAGGGAACTTGTTGTAGGAGAAACTTTTACTCCGGTTTTTCAGTCTGTTTCCTAGTGCCGGTTTGGTGTTCCTGCAGTTTTCACTTTAAAACAGAGTTGGAGCTAGTGGCACCCCATATATATGTATGGAGTGGAGTTTGAAACTGAAAGGAAACTTTGTGTTCCCAACAAACTTGGTGAAGGACGGCTTTCACACACACTTATCTCTCAGAACTGAGCATGTTGAGAGACGTTCGTTCATCTAGCACAAAGGGAACGGGTTGCAGGAGAAACTTTTACTCTGCTTTCTCATTCTGTTTCCTAGTGCCTCTTTGAAGTTCCTGAAGTTTTCACCGTAAAATCGATTTGGAGCTAGTACCTCCCATTATATATGTATGGAGTGTAGTTTGCAAGTGAAAAGAAACTTTGTGTTACCAACAAGCTAGGTGAAGGGCGGCTTTCACACACACTTATCTCTCAGAACTGAGCATGTGGAGAGACGTTCGTTCATCTAGCACAAAGGGAACGGGTTGCAGGTGAAACTTTTACTGTGGTTTCTCAGTCTGTTTCCTACTGCCTGTTTGAAGTTCCTGCGGTTTTCACTGTAAAACCGAGTTGGAGCTAGTACCTCCCCATATATATGTATGGAGTGGATTTTGCAACTGAAAAGAAACTTTGTGTTCCCAACAAGCTAGGTGAAGGACGGCTTTCACACACAATTATCTCTCAGAACTGAGCATGTGGAGAGACTTTCGTTCATCTAACACAAAGCTAACGGTTTGCAGGAGAATCTTTTACTCTCGTTTCGCAGTCTGTTTCCTAGTGCCTGTTTGAAGTTCCTGCAGTTTTAACTGTAAAGCCGAGTTGGAGCTAGTACCTTCCCATATAAATGTAAGGAGTGGATTTTGCAACTGAGAAGAAACTTTGTGTTCCCAACAAGCTAGGTGAAGGACGGCTTCACACACACATATGTCTGAGTACTGAGCATGTGGAGAGACGTTCGTTCACCTAGCACAAAGGGAACGGGTTGCAAGAGAAACTTTTACTCTGGTTTCTCAGTCTGTTTCCTAGTGCCTGTTTAATGTTCCTGCAGTTTTCACTGTAAAACCTTGTTGGAGCTAGTACCTCCCCATATATATGTATGGAGTGGAGTTTGCAACTGAAAAGCAACTTTGTGTTCCCAACAAGCAGTTTGAAGTACGGCTTTCACACACATATATCCCTCAGAACTTAGCATGTGGAGAGACGTTCGTTCACATAGCACAAAGGGAACGGGTTGCAAGAGAAACTTTTACTCTGGTTTCTCAGTTTGTGTCCTAGTGCTTGTTTAAAGTTCCTGCAGTTTTCACTGTAAAACCTTGTTGGAGCTAGTACCTTCCCATATATATTTATGGAGTGGAGTTTGCAACTGAAAGAATCTTTGTGTTCCCAACAAGCTAGGTGAAGGACGGCTTTCACACACATTTATCTCTCAGAACTGAGCATGTGGAGAGACGTTCGTTCATCTAGCACAAAGGGAACGTGTTGCATGAGAAACTTTTACTCTGGTTTCTCAGTCTGTTCCCTAGTGACGGTTTGAAGTTCCTGCAGTTTTCACTATAAAACCGAGTTGGAGCTCGGACGTCCCCATATATATATATGGAGTGGAATTTCCAACTGAAAAGAAACTTTGTGTTCTCAACAAGCTAGGTGAAGGACGGCTTCACACACAACTTTCTCTCAGAAATGAGCATGTTGAGAGACGTTCGTTCATCTAGCACAAAGGAACGGGTTGCAGGAGAAAATTTTACTCTGGTTTCTCATTCTGTTTCCTAGTGCCGGTTTGAAGTTCCTGCAGTTTTCACTGTAAAACCTTGTTGGATATAGTACCTCCCCATATATATGTATGGGGTGGAGTTTGCAACTGAAAAGCATCTTTGTGTTCCCAACAAGCTATGTGAAGGACGGCTTTAACCCACACTTATCTCTCAGAACTGAGCATGTTGAGAGACGTTCGTTCACCTAGCACAAAGGGAACGGGTTGCAAGAGAAACTTTTACTGTGGTTTCTCAGTCTGTTTCCTAGTGCCTGTTTAATGTTCCTGCAGTTTTCACTGTAAAACCTAGTTGGAGCTAGTACCTCCCCATATATATGTATGGAGTGGAATTTGCAAGTGAAAAGAAACTTTGTGTTTCCAACAAGCTAGGTGAAGGACGGCTTTCACACACAGTTATCTCTCAGAACTGAGCACGTGGAGAGACCTTCGTTCATCTAGCACAAAGGGAACGGGTTGCAGGAGAAAATTTTAATCTGGTTTCTTAGTGTGTTTCCTAGTGCCGGTTTGAAGTTCCTGCAGTTTTCACTGTAATACCTAGTTGGAGCTCGTACATCCCCATATATATGTATGGTGTGGAGTTGGCTACTAAAAGGAAACTTTGGGTACCCAACAAGCTAGGTGAAGGACGGCTTTCACACACACTTCTCTCTCAGAACTGAGCATGTGGAGTGACGTTCGTTCATCTAGCACAAAGTGAAAGTTTTGTAGGAGAAACTTTTACTCTGGTTTCTCAGTCTGTTTCCTAGTGCCGGTTTGATGTTCCTGCAGTTTTCACTCTAAAACAGACTTGGAGCTAGTACCTACCCATATATATGTATGGAGTGCAGTTTCCAACTGAAAAGAAACTTTGTGTTCCGAACAAGCTATGTGAAGGACGGCATTCACACACAATTATCTCTCAGATCTGAGCATGTGGAGAGACGTTCGTTCATCTAGCACAAAGGTAATGCGTTGCAGGAGAAATTTTTACTCTGGTTTCTCAGTCTGTTTCCTAGTGCCGGGTTGAAGTTACTTCCGTTTTCTCTGTAAAATTGAGTTGGAGATATTACCTCCCCATATATATGTATGGAGTGGGGTTTGCAACTGAAAAGAAACTTTGTGTTCCCAACAAGCAATATGAAGTACGGCTTTCACACTCACTTATCTCTCAGAACTGAACATGTGGAGAGACGTTCGTTCATCTAGCACAAAGGTAACGGGTTGCAGGAGAAACTTTTACTCTGGTTTCTCATTCTGTTTCCTAGTGCCTGTTTGAAGTTCCTGAAGTTTTCACCGTAAAAACGATTTGGAGCTAGTACGTCCCATAATATATGTAAGGAGTGTAGTTTGCAAGTGAAAAGAAACTTTGTGTTACCAACAAGCTAGGTGAAGGACGGCTTTCACACACAATTATCTCTCAGAACTGAGCATGTGGAGAGACTTTCGTTCAACTAACACAAAGCTAACGGGTTGCAGGAGAACTTTTACTCTCGTTTCTCAGTCTGTTTCCTAGTGCCTGTTTGAAGTTCCTGCAGTTTTAACTGTAAAGCCGAGTTGGAGCTAGTACCTTCCCATATAAATGTAAGGAGTGGATTTTGCAACTGAGAAGAAACTTTGTGTTCCCAACAAGCTATGTGAAGGACGGCTTTCACACTCACTTATCTCTCAGAACTGAGCTTGGGGAGAGACGTTCGTTCATCTAGCACAAAGGGAACGGGTTGCAGGAGAAACTTTTACTCTGGTTTCTCAGTCTGTTTCCTAGTGCCGGTTTGAATTTCCTGCAGTTTTCACTGTGAAACCGAGTTGGAGCTCGTACGTCCCCATATATATATATGGAGTGGAATTTCCAACTGAAAAGAAACTTTGTGTTCCCAAACAGCTAGGTGAAGGACAGCTTTCATACACACTTATCTCTCAGAACTGAGCTTGGGGAGAGACGTTCGTTCATCTAGCACAAAGGGAACGGGTTGCAGGAGAAACTTTTACTCTGGTTTCTCATTCTGTTCCTAGTGCCTCTTTGAAGCTCCTGAAGTTTTCACCGTAAAATCGATTTGGAACTAGTACCTCCCATTATATATGTATGGAGTGTAGTTTGCAAGTGAAAAGAAACTTTGTGTTACCAACAAGCTAAGTGAAGGACGGCTTTAACACACACTTATCCCTCAGAACTGAGCATGTGGAGAGACGTTCGTTCGTCTAGCACAAATGGAACGGGTTGCAGGAGAAACTTTTACTCTGGTTTCTCAGTCTGTTTCCTAGTGCCGGTTTGAAGTTCCTGCAGTTTTCACTGTAAATCCGAGTTGGAGCTAGTACCTCCCCATATAAATGTAAGGAGTGGATTTGCAACTTAGAAGAAAATTTGTGTTCCCAACAAGCTAGGTGAAGGACGGCTTCACACACACATACGTCTCAGTACTGAGCATGTGGAGAGACGTTCGTTCATCCAGCACAAAGGGAACGGGTTGAAGGAGAAACATTTACTCTGGTTTCTCAGTCTGTTTCCTAGTGCCGGTTTGAAGTTCCTGCAGTTTCACTGTAAATCCGAGTTGGAGCTAGTACCTACCCATATATATGTATGGAGTGGGTTTGCAACTGAAAAGAAACTTTGTGTTCCCAACAAGCTAGGTGAAGAACGGCTTTCACACGCACTTATCTCTCAGAAACTGAGCATGTGGAGAGACATTCGTTCATCTAGCAAAAATGGAACGGTTTGCAGGAGAAACTTTACTCTGGTTCTCAGTCTGTTTCCTAGTGCCGGTTTGAAGTTCCTGCCGTTTTCACTGTAAAACCTAGTTGGAGCTAGTACCCCTCCCCATATATATATGGAGTGGGAATTTGCAAGTGAAAAGAAACTTTGTGTTTCCAACTAGCTAGGTGAAGGAAGGCTTTCACGCACACTTAACTCTCAGACTGAGCACGTGGAGAGACCTTCGTTCATCTAGCACAAAGGAACGGGTTGCAGGAGAAAATTTTTACTCTGGATTCTCAGTTTGTTTCCTAGTGCCGGTTGAATTTCCTGCAGTTTTTCACTGTAAACCGAGTTGGAGCTAGTACCTCCCATATATATATATGGAGTGGAGTTGGCAACTGAAAGGAAATTTTGCGTTCCCAACAAGCTAGGTGAAGGACGGCTTTCACACAACACTTCTCTCTCAGAACTGAGCATGTGGAGTGACGTCCGTTTATCTAGCACAAAGTGAAAGTTTTGTAGGAGAAACTTTTACTCTGGTTTCTCAGTCTGTTTCCTAGTGCCGGTTTGATGTTCCTGCAGTTTTCACTCTAAAACAGTGTTGGAGCTAGTACCTACCCATATATATGTATGGAGTGGAGTTTTCAACTGAAAAGGAACTTTGTGTTCCGAACAAGCTATGTGAAGTACGGCATTCACACACAATTATCTCTCAGAACTGAGCATGTGGAGAGACTTTCGTTCATCTATCACAAAGCTAACGGGTTGCAGGAGAATCTTTTACTCTCGTTTCTCAGTCTGTTTCCTAGTGCCGGTTTGAAGTTCCTGCCGTTTTCACTGTAAATCCGAGTTGGAGATAGTACCTCCCCATATATATGTATGGAGTGGTGTTTGCAACTTAAAAGAAAATTTGTGTTCCCAGTAATCTATGTGAAGGAC
>NW_022588285.1:0-18421 GCF_009834535.1 Camelus ferus | reverse complement strand
CCCAGAGGGTAAGTGGTGGTTCTATATTGAAGAGCCCAGCAGAGTAGAATTATGGGAAGTGGACTTGGTATATGAAGTCTGTAGCACTTTAAATCTTAACAAGTATCTTGTTCTATCTTATTGTTGAAAAAAATAAGTATCAGACCTTTAAATCTTTTTCTTTTAGTTTTCTAGTTTGTTTTCTTCTGTAAAGTTTAGAAAGTCATTTACATTGAAGTATATATATTATATATTATTTGAAGAATATAAAAATATATATACATTTGAAGTATATAGGAAGTGTGTGTTTGTGTGTGTTTTTGTGTGTGTATATAATATATATAAATATAACCTTGTTGGCTACTAGAAACTTTATATAACTTTAAGGTCTTGACTTCAGAGTGAAGAACTTGATAACCAATTCTCTAAAATGATCATAAATGACACATGCATCTGGCACTAAGTTTGGGGAAGGTATTACTGTGGCTCTGTGTGTTTCAAAGGTGACATTTTACAAAGGCAGGGATGCAGACTTTGGAGTACAAGAGATCTGGGTTCCAGCCTTAGTTCTCACTTGGAACTAAATGAGTATATCTTGGCATATCTTGGACCAATGACCTAAAGTTTCAGAACTTTATTTTTAAGTTCGTTTAACAAGGTGAGGTTGATACTTCCTATACATCATAGTTGTGTTGGAAGGATTGTTTATGAAAGACCACCAAATTCAAGATCACTCACTGCTCTTGACACAGATGAGAAGAAGGTAGAAAATAAGAGCCTATACTGCAGTAAGTGAAACTTGGTCTTTGTATCAGGTGGCAGAGAAGGAAGCCAGTGCAGGCAGGATACTTTTTAACATAGTCCAAGCTTGTACTGTTCACCACATGACAGGACAATAATCAAGATATGAGGTGTTGGAACAACGAGTAGTGACTTATTTGGGAAAGCCAGCAGCCTGAGAAGATGGCCAACTGGTGTTGACAAAAGCCATCTTACTTGAGTTAAAATCCAGGCTTCTTTATACTAAAAGGGGGAAGGCATTTAAACTGGATGTTGCAAACTTCTTGGTGCCTGTTAGAGTCAGACCTCAGAGGGGATGTGATAATTCTCTCTTCTTGAAGTCATCAGGGTAGGTCTGGTCACAAAGTTTCTGTAAACCTCCCACAAGACAAATGTTATTCCCCATTCTGCAATTTTTTATCTCTATATAAATGGAATATGTTATAACCCTTGAGAATGGTCTCTCCTGTATATTTTAGGCCACTGGCAACACTCTTTCCAGCATGAGTAATCACAGGCAGCAGAGTAAAACTTAGAGCTTAAGGAATAGATCCAAAACAGAGCCAGGTTTGCTCTTCTTTCTTACAACATAGCAGAGACCTTTGCCTCATCCTCCAAGGTGGAAAGCAGTGTGCAGTTTCTCAGAACACAAAGCCAACTAGCAGATGTATAATTTTAGCCTAGCCATCCCCCTTTCGTGCATCCTTATACAAATAATTTTATTAACTTTAAGTCCTGCCTATGTACTAGGAACCACCTTATACCAGGAGGTTCTCATCAAACTCAGTCCTTAGTAAATCATGATGTTCTTGGGTAATCCGTTATATTGAGACATATCCTGAGTCCTCACCCATCACCCTCAGATGGCCTGTTCTACTGGGGTGGTCAGGTTTCTAGAGGTGTCTGGGAGTGGGAGTTAAGGATGGGAGTCAGCCCATGCTTGCACACTTTTAGCCTGCTTGCGAAGGGTTCTCCCAGAACCATGAAATGATGTGAAATGTGAAAGTACATGCCTGGCACATGATAAGTTCTCTTGCTATTCAGAGAGAAGGCCTATCCCAAAGAGGAGATAATTCCTGGTTGAGGAGTTTACTTTGCTGAGATTTTTTGTTTGTTTGTTTGTTTGTTGTTTGTTTATGTGTCCTAACATATCAATAACTCTGGTATCTAAGATTATGTTTTTGTTTTGTTTTGTTTTGTTTTTGAACTTTTTGAACTAATGCATGTTGCATGACTCAACTAAAAGAGATATCCAGGAAAGTGGGTAAATATTGTGAACTTATACCTATCAAGTTTTCAAAAGTTTCCCTGTTCAGTATCTCTGACTAACAGCTGGGAATTCTTTCTGTTAAGAGATGTGTAATTTTTCAGAATAGAGTTGAAGAGGGGCTCTCATCCAAGTGTCTCTTTAAACTCACTTTCCTCTGAGGTCTTTATGGCTTTCTGGATTTTCCCATGTCCAGGGGTGTATTATACTGACAATACTGTGGAAATCATTCAGTCAGAAATGACAGTTTTAATCTGAGAACTAGATTTGATACCGCTCAGTTTGGAGAGGAGAATATTTTCCTTGGGAGGACAATAAAAAAGGAAAATGATTAAAGGAAAAGAGTAGGAAAGTGGGTGTGGGGCTGCCTTCCACAGTGTCCAGGAGGAAGTAAGCCAAATAATGGAAATAACCCTTGGAGAGCTGAGGAGGACTAGAGCCCAAATCTGCTTAGGGACCTGAGAAATCCCTAAAAGGCCTAGGAAAGGCCTCAAAAGCCTGGAATAGAAGAACAGAATCCTTATACAGCACAAAAGGTGTGAAGATTTTATTCAACTCTGCTTTCTTGAAAGCTGTCAAGGAATAAATGTCCCTTTTAAACCTGAGGTAAAACATAAATATACTATAGAGTTCACCCTTTAAAGCATATACTTCAGAAGGCTTTAAGTACATTCAGAAAGCTCTACAATCACCACCACTATCCAATCCAGGAAACAGGAATTGAAATTTCTGAACTGACATAGCATTCATATGCCGTGATGTTCACCCTTTGGAAATGAGTAACGCAGAGGATATTACTCCACTTACAAAGCTGTGTAACTGTCAGTGATGCAAAATGAAGAATAACTTGTTTTCAAAGCAAACTATGATTTTGCAATCACAGCGGTCAGAGTTACAGTGGATCATACAAATATTCCATACAATTTCTTTAGTAGAAAAGGTCTTGTATTTTGATCATTTTTGACCTTTATTGACTACTTACAAGATCAGGGGAAAGATGGTTTTTAATTAGTAAGCCATGCTCCCTGAGATCAGGAGATCAAAAGTGAGGATGACACTATGCAAAATCATGAGGCATAATTGCCACTTGCAAACTAATGAAAGAAGAAATAATAATCTTAGTAATCTGAGTAGAGCTCTTGGTTCTCCAGGAAATAATAAAGGGAATTTTTACCTTCCAGGGGAAGAGGAAGCCTAGAACTGAAATTCTTCTTTTTAAATTACTGCCACTCAGGACCACAGACCATATTGCACCAGAAATGCAGAGATTCTTTTCCCTGCATTGCTTCAC
Source organism: Camelus ferus (assembly GCF_009834535.1). Lineage (NCBI taxonomy): Eukaryota > Metazoa > Chordata > Mammalia > Artiodactyla > Camelidae > Camelus > Camelus ferus. The sequence goes on along the minus strand of NW_022588285.1, from coordinate 15,104 downwards.
CACAGTAAGGCTTCTACTTTTGGGTCAAGGATTTATTGGCCCCATCCTCAGAAGGGCTGATTCCCTTTCCCCTTTGGGGCATCAATACATGAAAATGGCAGTGCTTCTTGTGCATGCCTGTGAAGCCAGAACTTGATAGCCTGAGTCTAAGAAGGATGGGACTCTGGCCTCTGAGCTAGTGCTCATTTTCCTGTGTGTACAACCCACGTATATACACCTTGGGTCTTTGGAGCTGGAGAGATGAGTCTATCCTTGGGTACACTGCCAGGTATTGCCTTTTAGTAAGATTAGTTCATTTTGACCCGTTTAGGAAGCCTTAGGTTTGCTCCAAGAGCAATGATGTGGGTGGATTCCAAGGATTCTTTGGAGGTTGTCAAGGGTTTGGGAGTTGTGCCATTTGGCTGTTGTTCTGGGTCTGGCAGGAAGTAATATTTTCTCCAAATTGAGTGAGAGTAAACAGATTGGACCGTGCTTTCTCTTCAGTATTAGGTATAGCTGTTTGCATTCCCTACCAGCTAATGTTTACCATGCATCCATTTTAATGCCAATGGAGTAAAATTGATGTGACAGATTTTCCAGACCTGAGGCCCAAAGAAGCAGTTGAGGCCTGTTGTGGCACAGAAGCACTGAATTCTTGACAAATCAATGGATATGTTTGTGAGTGTGATTGTATTTGCTCCTTGGTTATACATAAATGCTACAGTCCTACCACCTGCACTTTCATTGGAATAATCTTTGTTTTACTCATTGCATGCATGGATTCCCGCCCCCCCCCAATTGGGTTATAGCAAGTAGATTTATACAGCAGTTTCCTGTACTCTCTTTCAAAGAATACCTTTAAGAAAAGTTTCTGACATTCTCATCAGAAAACGATGGCTCAAATGGCTCTCTGTACCTCTGTGTTACCTTCCACTTTGACCACTGTATTCTGATCCATAATTTCATGGGGAATCAGGACATTCCATAGTTTAGCAGCTACCCACTGATAGGCCAGTGCATGGCAGGCATGTTTTAGGTCCCTGTGGGTATGTCGAGGTAAAAGCTATTTCTGTAAAACAGCAACAACACCATCCCTTTCTTCTTGAAGCTTATGCCCTGTTGGGAGGAGAGAGATGTTTACCCTAAATCCACAGTTGATAAAAGTTATTGGGGAAGAGAAGTAGAGCGCTGAGGAGAAAGTCAGGAAATGAGGTTGGGATGATTGCAGTTTAAAAGAGGAAGAAATAGGAAAGCTTCTTTCAGTCAGATAGAGGGAGGTAAATGAGGCATTGCAGAACTTAATGTCTCCAAAGGATCTGTCCAGCTGTTACAAATGGGGGGAATTTTGCAAATTGTGTTTTATGAGGCAACCCTTCCTAAATAATGCACCTACTGTTCTCCTTAATATTTGCACTTTTGTCTACATGACAGATTTTAAGTCAGTGGCATGTCACTTTCTGGGCCAGAAGGCACCAGGTGTGTTGGGGAATCCTCTCTGGTGGTCTCCTTTCCTCTTGGAGCCCCCACTTTAGAGTTGGCTTGTTGAGCCCAGACCCAGTCAGTTAATAATTACAGCAAGGTCCTGGTTAAGAAACAATATTAAAGTAGAGCATGTGAATTGACTACAAATAATAAGCTCATGTAGTTTTAAGTTAATTACCTTTAAAGTTGAAATGGCTGTTTTTTATTGAACACAAGTTACTGATTTAACAGTAAAGACTGCAGGAGCCCTCAAAAAGAGGAAGCAGTTGGGTGAGCAGTCAACCTGAGGCAGGAGGTTGAGATACTGAAACTGAACTGACAAGCTAGCAGAGGGTTTGAAGATGAGAAGAGCATGCCCAGAGGCAAGATACTGATGGAATGCTAACCACATCACTAGAAGATTCTCAGTGGGTAAAGGTCTGACAAGGAACAGATGGTCAATGCCTTCTCAACATGGTTCATCTTTGGTGGTATGGTGAGACTGAGGGAGAGTGGTGATGCCACGTGAAAGGCTTGGTGTTCTGAGTATGGAGAGGAAGCAGTGGACTGAGGAGGGGACTTTAAATGCCAAAGGTTTTAAGCAGGAATAAATGTGAAATGACTTAGGAGGTGATTTTCAGCCCCCTGGGACTCCCTGCAGGAGACAACTGGTAACTAACTTGATGGATTATTTGTCCCCTTCTTGGCACCATTTGAACTCCTAGGTAATTGAAATCTGGGTTCCTTGCCCTGGGTTTTCAGAGAGAGCTTGGAGTGCTTGTTGTGTACAGTCATGCATCTGTGACCCAAATGTCAGACTCTGCTTCAAGTGTTACCCCTGTCACTGCCATGTAACATCCAACAGCTCTGGGCTTGTAACACTTTACACATTTGTTGAATGTCAATGACCTCCACCTTCACTGAATCTGCACTGCCTGGTGAATCCTGCTCTCAATATCTAAATTAAATCTCAAGCATCAGAGTCCATGGAAAGCTCTCTACACTGTGCCTTCCGTTCCACAGATCCAGGAGACCTTCTGCTTAAGTTTCTGCTACCTTTTGTTTGTACAATGACTTGAATAAATTTTTAAAAATTCCTCCCTGGCTTTCCTTAGAAACAAAGCTGACTACTCAGGTTTCATCTTTGCTGGAAATTAACTTTGACTTCCTGTCCCCTCCACCTGTGGTTTCCTGTATTTGGTCTGCCAAATACACACTCCATACTCATGGTTATGATCACCTCCTTTTGCACCAACCTCTATTTCCCTAGAAACAAATGGGCAAGCATGGCCCCTTCAGCATCCATGTTTATCTAGTTGTCTCTTTCTAGTCCCTTCCTTATCTTCTTCTTCGGGGAGAACTGCTAACTTCACAATGTTCAAGAATGGTAATCCAAGACCATGAATGCCTCTCCATTTCTTAGATGCATTGTGACTTCATCTTTTTGCTTTCTTTAACCCATGTGTTATAGGTCTCAACAAACAGAACATACACTGCTTAGGTCTGTTGTTCACAACAGTACACAAAGGGAAATCTCTGATATTTCACCATCACCACCATCACTGAACACAAACTGCCCAGTGCCAATGAATGGGGACTCATTCAGTCATACTCAGTTCTACCTCTCAGACAGAGCTTCTTTGTAATCCCTTTAAGCAGTGTTTCTGTCCTCTATTTCAATAATCAGAGACTTACCTCTTATGCCTACCTACCTCGAGTTTTCACTAACACAAGCTGAAAGTACAGCATTAAGGCACCATCCTCTCACTGCTGTCTCAGCCATCCATTATGTCAAGATCCGAACTGTATTTCCTTACCCTGCCACAAATAATCACCCCACTGTACACTTGCTTCCACCTACTTCAACATCGTTCTCTTCCTTCGTGTCTCACATTCAAGCCTGCTTCTCTCCTTTGCCAACATACAGTTTGATATTTTTGCCCTCCCCGAGCCCCACTCTTCAGAAGAGTCACTGCCTTTGTTCCCATGACTCTTGAGCAAGTTCATCATGAATGTGTTCCCTGCCATAATTTCTTCTTTCACCAGTCTACTAAATTTGATGCAACCACAGAAAGATGCAATCTCTCACTCTCAAATCCAGTGACTTCCACTCCCTTGGTCTTCCATTAACTTCCATTAATTCCAAGGGGAAAAAACATGCCTTAAAACCATCAGTCGGAGCATTTATGTAGAGACCTCAATCTATCCCTTTCTAGGATTTTTGGTGGCTTGGTTCTCTGCCTCTTCAGTAACTTATAATTAGCCTGGCAGACTAATAATCTTTCTGAGAAAGCACCCACATATGCCCTGTCATTCTCGAGGTCCCAGGAGATTCTGCCACATACAGTCCTGGGATCTGTCTCTTTTGTCTCAAGCCAAACTGGGTGGGACACTAATAAGCAATGCTTCCTAGCCATCTCCACAGAGAAGTAATCAGCAAATAAACAAGCTGAACCTTCAGCTCCCAGATCTCTCAGCTTTGGCACAAAATTAAAATTTCAAATCCAATGCTGCCTGACACTTTTTGGGCACAAGCTTTAATGTGGTGGCTGGCAAATCTGGTAGAGCCAGTGGGTAACCAAAATATTCCAAATATCTCCTCTCTCCCCACCTCTCCTCTTGGAGAAATTCACAGGAACTACCAATCTTTCTGGTCTTTGAAATCTGAACTCTATGAAAACAGAGGACCAGTCACCAGAGTTGATACAACAGAATGGATTCTGCTTCAACTAATGCTACAACAACATTAAAAAGCAGGGAAGGAGGATGTTGTGATGAAAGGGGAGACAGTAGGTCCATCAGGTTACACAGATGAGAAAATACTTGGGAATGTCGAAAGGAAATATGAAGGGTTTCACACACAGTAATAAACTTTGAGAAAAAAAAAAGGGAAAGAAACCACTTAAATATTTAGAGTGAAAACAACTTTTGACTTAATGCAATAAAATTTAAGCACAGGTTGTAGATCATAGTGAGGTGGTAATTGGCCACCGTATGGTTGCCTGTGTTTTGTGTGAATTAGGGAAGAATAAGCTACCCCAAGGACTTGAGTCCAGGGTACAGAGGAATAGCTGACTCGGGGGTGATCTTGGTTTCCCAAAAGGTGTTCCCTATGCAGAGAAGGAATAGACTTCCCTAAACAGAAAGACACTACCTTGAAAGTTTCCTCAAAATGCAATGTATTTGACTGCTAATTTGGGGATGGGTTGTGGGTGGGCTGTCATAGATTTAGAGTTTGTTCCATTACGTAGTATGTTCCAGGCAGCAGTCTTACTAACATGCTCTTCAAATCCTTAGAGCAACCCAGCAAGGAAGTGCATTGTCACAATTTATTGAGAAAACAAATGCCCCCAGAAAGCCTACATAGTTTCACCACAGGTTGCAAATTTAAGGAATGGAAGTGTCAAGATTTCTATCCAGAACTTCTGGATGACAAGTCTTTTCCTCTGCCAAAATTCCTGTCTGTCAGAGACTGAGTTACTAAATTGGTACTCTGTCCAGAAATAGCCCTGGGTGAAAATTCATTATTATCCACCAACTGATGGAAATGTATGCATTTATCACTCAATCTCATCAACAAAACGTAACAGGAAAATCTGACCCTAGGGGCTAGAAGTGGCAAATATCCTTGGAATCTGGCCCCAGTTCCCTCTCAGTGATGGATTTATCTGTCTGCAAAGTGACCAAGTTCACATAACTTGGTTCACATGACTTACATTTGCCTTTTCCACTGTGACACAGTCAACAGCAAAATGGCCCTTCATGTCAAAGTCCAGGTAGAATTGGTCAGGTCACTGGCTTCCTGGAGACTGAAGACACCTGATCACAAATAGGTATAACTGACATTATTAACGTGGAGCTGCTTCTGCCTAGGCAGCAAGAACCCATGCCATGTCAAACCCAAGAATATCTTCTAGGCTGGACCAGAGCAGCTATTATTAATTGACCAGGTAAGGGGATTCCCACCTTGTAATATGAATAGCACCCTTAAAAGAATTATAGTTTCCTTCATTTAGAATAAATTTTCTAAGGGCTAACCAGTTAGAGCCTTGGAGTGGAGAACACCAGCAAGGTAACACAGAAGTACAAGATATAGGTAATTAGCCATAATCCTAATAATTGAATTAAATTTAACTGTGCATAAGATTATGAAATACATTTAGTTCATAAGCAAACTGTGTGGGCAATTATCAAAGTAATTGATCTACAGCCCTGGTCCAGTGTCTTGGGCCAGCTGTCTACCTCAGATGTCATCTTCTTCTCATCCTGGTCTGGTAGCTTCTCCTTTGTTTGAGTATTGTTTTAAGGTGATTTTAAGGTCAGCAGTCCTCTCTACAGGCCAATCCAGTGCAGAGGCCTTTGTAAATGGGAATATTAATCCGAGTCAGTTCCCTCCAGTCCATTGTGCATGAGCGAGTTAAGAGCACCTGACAATAGTCTTTCCATCTTGGTTGGAGAGAGTCCTTATATTGTGCCTTCTCCAGTATGCAAATCTCCCAGTTGCAGGTCATGGGGCATTGGATCTTCCATCCAGAGATCAACGTCTGAAATTTGCTTCAGGAATAAACTTACAGTGTCCTTTTAATAACTAAATTAAACTTTGCAATAACATAACAAAATAGCGAGGATATTTCTGTGAACTGAGTATTAGGCTGTAAATACAGACCTTCTTAAACAGAACTAGAATTGCTGAAATGATCTTTTTTCTCTCTAAATTTACACTCGTTTCTACCAAATATAGACAAATCAAGATTAATTTTCTTAAAATTAAGTTTGATTATTTTACCAAATAGGCTCTTTTAAGTGGGCTGTGCCAGAACAATTCATAAGAAGTCTCAGGCTGTAATTTTGATAAGTTTTGTCTCTGTAAATTTCCAATGGATCTCTATCAGGTGAATGGGAAGGCTTTCTACTAGAAACAAGGGGTGCCTTCCTTTATGTTCCTCTGAGTAGAATTCTGAAGGTAAAGATTTAAATATCTGAATTAGTGCATTAGAAACCCCTACTATGTGGACTGAGGAATTAGTCTGAGGGAGAGGACCTTTAATTTTGATAGCGTTCAAAACTGAGAAGCTGGGCCCTGTGTCTACCAGGGCTTTAATAGTTTCTCTTTGTATAAGCATTTCTACATCTTTTCGGGCAGTAGAGAGTGAAAGGGGAAAGAACCCCAATATTCCCCTGGAGCAGCCCCCTTATTGTAAACTCATAATTCTGGCCAAAAATCCAGTTTTCCTTCTAGGCTTCTCCTTCTTAACTTACAATTTATCTTCTGATGCTCTGGTTTTCTGCAGTAAAAGTAAACTGTCATTTCCTGTTTTAGAGCTTCTAAATACCAATCAAGTAAGCATTCCATTCAGTCTGCTTGATCTTACAGCTGACTTTTTCTAAATCTGCACACTAAATTATCAATTTTGTAATATCAAAAGCACCCCCATTTGGACATTTTAGATTGAGATCTCCTTTAGTATAGTTTCTTCAATTAAGTAGGTACTTGCAAATATGAGCTCTGTACATGAATCTGACTGGAATGTTAGTCAGAGGTTGGTTTTCTGATGTCCCTCATTTCTCTCTTTGAAAGACTTTATTTATCATTTCAAAGTTGAAATTATCAGGAATAAAATTTCACTTTTATTCTGACAAATTCTATTCAGGTAGCCAAATTGAGGAAAAGCATCAACTCATCTTCTTACCTAATCATTCAGGCCTGACCCTGGCATCTTTCAATCAGGACCCACCCAGTGAGCCTCTACTGGGTGAGTATTTCCCCAGTATCTTTCAGCCAGGCCACATGGGCATTTCCCTGGTATCTTTCAACCAGCCCCAGGCAGGATATCTCCTCTTGGTGGATATTTCCTCCATAAGTTTCAACCAGTCCCCAAACAGCACATCTCCATTGGGTCAGAATTTCCTCCCAGGATCTCTCAACTGAGGACGTTTCCTGGATACACTGCCAAATAAAATTCAGGATCATCAACCAATATGGCAGATCCGAAAAACAGAAGAGACTCACCCAAATTCATCTGGACTCCCCAAGGAGTTGGATGGGGACAAAGGGCCTCTGCTGGTACCAAGGATCTGATTCCTCACAGAGTGCAGGCTAAGGAGAGAAGTCTGCTCTTTGTCCCTTCACAGGGTCACAAAAACTGTTGACTGAAATAAAATCACATAATGTGAGTGTTGTTCACTAAGTTTTTTGTTTTGTTTCATTTTGTTATTTTTGGTGGGGTGGGGTGGGGCAAAATGAGGGCTATATCCTGGGAGACAGCACCACAGAAAGCTCTGAGAAACTCTTCCAAAGATGCAGAGAGAAAACTCAGAATTATGTATGATTTCAGTGAAGGGGGTACATGCAGTCAACCACACGTTTAGGCAGAGGCTTGCTACTAGTCTCAAGGAGCAGATGCCACCTTTATTGACTTTAGTGCTTTTCCAGTTATGGGGAGAACAAGAATTGGGTTCATAAAAAAACTTCTGAAAATATCTAGCTATCAGAAGGCCTGTTCAGCCAGTTTTCCCAGAGCACAGAGGGCCTCATTCCTGACCTCCATCCTGAAATCCTTTCAGGGTGTGTCAGAGGTCAGCGGCTGCAGCAGATCATGATTTATTCCAAGCAGAGTTAGATGGCAAGTGACAATTTTTAGGTAGCAAAATCATAGAAAGCATGTTCTGTGACTTCAGTGGAATGAAACTAGGAATCACTTAAACAACCACAAAAAGTAAGACAGAAAATGTATGTATGTATGTGTGTATATATATATAAATATATATATATAATATATATATATATATAGAAATTAAACAACACTCTTAAAAAATGAATGTCTCAAAGAACAAATCACAAAGGAAATTAGAAAATGGTTTGAGATGAACAGAATAGAAAACAAAGCCTACCAATATCCACGGCATACTCACACAGGAATGTGTAGGTGTAAATTACTATATATGAAAAAGTAGAATCTCAAATCAATAACTTAACTTTACACTTTATGGAAAACCTTAAAGAAGAATGAACTAGGTTAAACATTATCAGAAAGGAGGAAGTAGTGAATATCACGGTAGAAAAGACAGACTAGAAGTGGCATAAATTATGTAACTCAAAAGTTGGTTATTTCAAAACATTAAGAAAATGGACAAGTTCTTATCCAGACAGAGCAAAGTAAAATACGGAGAAGACTGGAATTTCTAACAACAGGAAAAGAAAAAAATGCAGATATTACTATTAACCTTGCATATATAAAAAAAGAAATCCGAGAGAATACCATGAGCAATTATACTCCAACAACATCCACAAACTAGGTGAAATGCATAGATTCTTAGAAGCACATGAACTACCAGAACTGACAAAGGGACAAGTAGGTTATCTTAGATCCATGGCTTATAAATTATAAGTAGCCCAATAAGAAGTAAAGGGGTTGAATATGTAATCAAAAACTTCCCAAAAAAGAAAAACCAGGAACCAGAGGTTTTACTGGCAAAACTCATCAAATACTTAAAGTGAATCAACACCAATCCTTCAGAAACACTTCCAAAAAGTAATCGATGAGAGAGTACTCTCTACTTCGTTCTAAGGCACAGGCTCTACCCTGAAACCAAGGCCACAGTTATACCTCGTGGAAAAACTAAAACATAGTCCAGTATTCCCTATTATGCAAAACACCCCCTCCAAAATGCAAGCAAAGCAAGTCTAGTAGCAGCAGATTAAGAGGACTCTACTTTATATCTGAGTGGGACTTCTCCATAGAATGCAAAGTTGGACCAACATACGAAAACCAATCAATGTATGAGAATGGAGAAAGAATGGCAGAGTAGAAAGACCCTGAGCTCACTTGTTCTCACAAACACACCAAAATCACACGTATCTGCTGAAAAACCATCAGTAAAAAGAGAATGAGAGCTACCAGAAATTACCTGCTACAACTACAGGCATAAAGAAGGGAGCACAATAAGAGAGGCAAGAAAGGTCAACCCACAAGATAATAAAATCCCAAACCACAAACTGGAGAAGAATTGTACAGCAAAGGTTTCCCCACAGGCACGAGGGTTCTAAACCCCAGATTGAGCTAGCAGCCCAGAGGTCCTGCACCAGGAAGACAAGACCCCAGAACATTTAGTTGCTAAGGCCAGAAAGGCATGCTTTTGACAGCCTCATGGGACTGGGAAAAATAAAGCCTTCCCTCTGAAAGGATGCACACTAAACCTCACATGGATCAGGACACAGGGCAAAAACAGCAATGTGACAAAACTCTGAGCCAGATGTAACTGCTGTTCTTGGAGCAACTTCCAGAGAGGTGAGGGCAGCAGCAGCTCACCCAGGGGTTACAGGCCCTGGGGGCAGGCCTACTGAGGAACGTTCTATTGCATGAACACTGCTGCTAGTGCCTACCATCTTGGCTCATTAGTGCTAAGGCCTGGTCCTGCCCAAAAGCCTGTAGGCACCAGTGCTGGGATGCCTCAAGCCAAACAACAGACTAGATGGATACACAGACCTAACCATCAACACAAAGCTGCCTAAGCACTTCCTGAAAGCACATTATCTCTAGATTCAGCCCTAGACACGGACCTGCCCATCAGAGGGTCAATACTCACCTCCACCCACCAGTGGGAACGTACCAGTCCTGACCTTCAGGAAGCCTGCACTAGCCTCTAGGTTAGCAGATATCAGACACCAGAAAGCCACAGACCTTCATCCCATGGACTGAGTTGGCCCACAGGAGGTCAGATCCTACACTAGGAACAGCTGTGCCCTCATCCTATCCTCTAGCAGGATAACACGTGCCTTGGGACACCCTGGATACTATACCCACCATAGGTGTCAGGGACTGCACTTGCCCACCAACAATGTGAATGGCCTCTGGGATCCCTGGGCCCTGCAATCAGACTTCAGAAACTGGCTCTATCTGCCAGTATTCCAGCACTAACCTGTGACCTGGCTTTGCTCGCCAGTGAGTGGACAGTAGCCCCAGACTTGGACACTTAGGCTATGCCCCCCGATTATTCAGCACTAACCTCAGGTTCCTCAAAGTTTCCGCATCCAGACATCTAGAGAAAAGTTAACATCCACCTTTTGGAGACTATTTAAAAAACTTTACACAGGAAAGAACACTTTCAAACTCATTCTATGAGGCCAGTATTTCCCTGATGCCAAAACGAAGCAAAGGTATCACAGAAATGAAACTTACAGGCCCATAGCACTGACAAACATAGATGCAAAGACCCTCAACAAAATATGAGCAAAATGTGAGAATCCAACTATACAGTAAAATAATCATATGCCATATTCAAGTGGGATTAATCCCAGGGATACATGGAGTTTTCAATATCCACACATCAATGTGAAATAACACATAAACAAATTGAGGAATAAAAAGCATCTGAATAGATGTGGAAAAATTTTTGATAACACTCAATATGTATCTATGGTAAAATGTCTCCAGAAAGTGGACATAGAGGGAACATACCTCAGCATAATAAAAGTCATATGGAACAAACCCACAACCAACATCATACTCAATGGTGAAAACATGAAAGCATTTCCTCTAAATTCAGGTAGAAGACAAGGATGCCCACACTTGCCACTTTTATCTAACATAATTTTGGAAGCCCTAGCCATGGCAATCAGAAAATGAAAAGCAGTAAATTAATCCCAGTTGGAAAGGAAGATTTAAGACTGTCCCTGCTTGCAGATAATGTGGTACTATACATAGAAAATATTAAAGATGCCACTGGAAAACTGCTAGAGCACATCAGTGACTCTGACAATGCTGCAAGATACAAATTTAACATACAGAAATCTGTTGTGTTTCTATATATTAACAACAAAATATCATGGGAAAAGGGGCATTAAGGAAACAATCCTGTTTATCATTGCATCAAAAAAAAAAAAAAAAAACCTAAGAATAAGCCTATCTAAGGGAGCAAAATATCTGAAAACAATGACGTTAATGAAAGACATTGGACGCAACAAACAGATGGAAATTTATACCATGTTCCTGGACAGGAAGGTTCAACATATTTAAAATGACTGTACTACCTGTGGCAACCTACAGATTCGATGAAGGTTCTATCAAAATATCAATGGCATTTTTCACAGAATGAGAACAAATAATTTTCAAGTTTTATGTAATCACAATAGACTCAGATTATTTAAAACAATCCCGAGAAAGAAGAAGAGAGCTGGAGAAATCTCACTCCCTTATTTTAGTAATACTGCAAAGCTACAGTAATTAAGCTAGTATGATTCTGGCACACATACATAAAAAGATACATAGACCAATGAAACAGGAAAGAGAGCTTGAAAGTAAACTCATTCATTTATGGTCAATTAATCTATGACAAAGGAGACAAGAATACACCAGAGGAGAAGACAATCTCTCAGTAATGAGTGCTGGGAAAACTGGAAAAATACATGCAAAGGAATGAAACTATAAAACTCTCTGACACCATATGCTCAAAATGGCTTAAAGCTCAAAATGGCTTAAAGACCTAAGTATATGATGGAATACTATGAAACACCTAGAGCAATATGTAGGCAGAACACTTTTTGACATAAACTGTAGCAATATTTTTGAAACTCTCTCTAAAGTAAAGGAAATGAAAGCAAAAGTAAGCAAATGTGACCTAATTAAACTTAAAAGCTTTGCACAGCAAAGGAAACTACCCAGAAAACAAAACACAGCCTACTGTATTCTACAAAATGTTTGCAAATAAAATGTCAATAAGGTGTTCATTTCCAACATATATAAATGACTCATACATTGCAACATCAAAAAAAGAAAAAAGAAAAAGAAAGAAAAAAGAAAAAGAAAAATACTAACAAGTGATTTAAAAGAAGGCAGAAGATTTAAATAGACATTTCTCCATAGAGGAAATGGAGATGGCCTGCAGGTGAATAAAATTATGCTTGACAGACATTGCTAGTTAACAGGGAAATGCACACTGGAACCACAATAAGATACCACCTCACATCTGTTAGAATCCCTATGATCTAAAAGGACAGAAATAGCAAATGATGAGAGTGGGGAGAAGAGGGAAAACCTCTACACTGTTGACGGTACTGTAAATTGGTGGTGCCAGTGTGGAAAACAGTATGAAGATTTCTCAAAAAAAAAAAAATGAAAATAAAACTTCCATGTGACCCAGAATTTCCACCCCTGGTGATAGATAGATAGGTAGATAGATGATAGATAATAGATGGATAGATAGACAGATGATAGATAGATAGATAGATAGATAGATAGATAGATAGATAGATAGATAGATAGATAGATAGATTAGATTGATAGATAGATAGCCAGACAGACAGAGACAGGCAGACAGAGAGATAGTTAATGTATAGACATAATAGATTACTAATCAACCATAAAAGTAATGAAGTGTTGACATTTGTAGCAACAGGGATAGATTTGGAGGACCTTAAGCTGAATGAAATAAGTCAGAGAAAGACAAATATTGTGTGGCATCACTCCATATATGTGGAATCTAAAATATGCAACAAAATAGTGAATATAAGAAAATTAAGCAAACTTGCAGATAGAACAAACTAGTGGTTACCAGTGTGGAAGCGGGGAAGGGCAATATACGGGTGGGTCAGTAGGATGTTCAAATTTTTTGTTGTGAGAGAGGCTTAAGGTTGTGTTGTAGAACAGGAGGAATATAAAACAATATTTTGTGATAACTGTAAATTCATAATCTTTAAAGTTGTACAAAAATAACTAATATGTAAGTATGTTAATTACAAACAAAAATACCAATCAATGTACTACACCACACTAACAGTATAAAGAGGTTAAAAATTTACGGGATAATCTCAAATGATGCAGAATAAATACTTGTCAAACTATAGCCTTTCATGATTAATAACGAAAACAACCTTAAACAAACAAGTAACGAGGAAACTACCTCAACCTGCGAGAGGGCATTTATGAGAGACTCACAGGTAAGTCTGTACTTGATGGTGGAAGACTAAGAGCTTTCTGCTAAGAATAAGAAAGAGACAAAATGCTTGTTTATATTACATCTTCACATTATACTGGGAGTTCCAACCAGAGTAAGTAGCCAAGAAATTAAGTGAAAAGAACTCAATTTGAAAGAAATGCAATTATATCTATTCACAGATGACACACCCATTTATGTACATATTGGCCATCGTAAAAATCCAACAAAAGAGACTATCGGAACTAATAAAGAGTTCTACCAAATCTTGGCAGCATCAGATTGACAGGCAAATATTAGTGCAGTTGCGCTATACTAGCAATGAACATTCTGAAATAAAAGGTGAAAGACAAGCTATAGCCTATAAACGATTTCTAAAAGTCAATGAAAAATAGAAAAACAACCCAGTTACCAAGTGTGCAAAGGACTGGATTACATATTCTTATTCTGCAAAGACCCACGATTGGCGGAAAAAACACATGGAAAGATGCCCAATGTCATTACTCATTAGTGAAATGCCATTGAATTTTGAACTCTAAAATAGGTAATGATTCACCTTACACTTTGTAACGTTTATCTTGATCTTATGTTAGTTACACTTTATAGAATGTGACCATGACGCAGAATGCTATTCAGGGGAAAAGAAATAAGACATCAATACATGCTACAACATAGATGACACTTGAAAACCTTATGCTAGATGAAAGAAGACTGACACAAGTGGTCACGCCATGTATGATTCCAATTATGTGAAAATAGCTGGAATATGTTAATTTATAGAGACAGAAAGCCAGCTGATGGTTGTCACCCACCAGGGAGAAAGGCTTAGTGGGGTGTGATTGGCTGTATAAATTTGTGAATGTACTAGACATCACTGGTGTATCTTTTTAAATGGTTAGTTTTATGTCACGGAAGTTTTACCTCAATAGAAACGAAAGATTCACATAGTAAAACACTAAACTCTTTCTCAGAAAAATAATTAATGGAACAATAAACATTTACGATATAATCTACTACTGCTCAGGGCCTTGTAATGTTAGCACTGGATGAACGGTTTTCATTATTTAAATCTTCCTGGCAATCATTAACATGTTAACAATTATGAGACAATAACTTTGTGTATTTGAGCTCTCCTCCCTCCCTCCCTCAATTCCCTCCCTTCTTCCCTCCCTTTCCTCCTTATTTCCCTCCCATTTTCCCTCCCTTCTTCTCTTCCATCCCTCCCTCATTCTCTCTCTAAACTGGTATTTCTTCCTTCTTCCTTTTCCCTCCTTCATTCACCTTATTCCTTCCTTCCTTCCCTCCTTCCTTCCTCCTCCTTCCCTCCTTCCTTCCCCTCCTTCTTCCTTTCTTTCTTTCTTTCTTTCTTTCTTTCTTTCTTTCTTCTTTTTTTTTCTTCTTTCTTTCTTTATTTCTTTCTTTCTTCTTTTTCTTTCTTTCTTTCTTCTTCTTCTCTCTTTCTTCTTTTTCTTCTTTCTTTTTTCTCTTTCTTCTTCTTTCTTTCTTTCTTTCTTCTTCTTTCTTTCTTTCTTTCTTCTTTCTTTTCTTTCTTTCTTCTTCTTTCTTTCTTCTTTCTTTCTTTCTTCTTTCTTTCTTTCTTTCTTCCTTTTTTTCCTTCCTTCTTTCTTTCTTATACCCAAGTTCAATTCTCTCTCTGTTTTAGTTTTTTTTCTTCTTTCTGTCTTCCTGTCTTTTACTCTTTCTTTTCTTTCTATGTGCTCAGTTTTCTTTCT